>NW_020884884.1:3493371-3615871 GCF_003945725.1 Corapipo altera
TGTGAAATGTAGATCAGCAGGAGACAGTCTAGATTTTCTGCCAATAGAGGAGGATACTGATAGTGGATTCTTCTATTGTTTGGCCATGATTTAGCAATGTATGCAAGAGAAATATCTGTATCAATTAGCCCTCATTTTCTAATTCATCTCTGTGTTATTCTGAAAATCTTTCTCTTTGAAAGTACTTGTTAAAATATAAGAAGGAGCTTTGTTGAGACTGTTTCACCATTCTGATCTGTACAGGTATGTTTTAATTTTCCAGAGAAGTATTGTTTGCTAGCAAACTGCATATGGGGATCAAATATGATTTTAGTAACTTAGGGCTCTGTCCCAATTCTTCAGTGCTCAGGCATCATTGCTTGGGCTTAATGCAATGCAAAGACAAGTTGCTTTGCTTCAAGCCATTGGAGTCCCAGTGTCCCCTTGAGAGGAGCCTTAAAGAGGAATTTGTTTTGCAATTGGTTAGTCCAAGGCATAAAATACTAATATTACAAGATCACCAACAGCTTTTCCCTCTTTAAGAGGAATTAAAGTTCTTGCTATTATCTGACACTCTCCCAATTCTCGGAGGACTTGAGGGGGAAAGAAAGGTGACAGAGTCAGGCTTATTTTCCTCAAGTAGTTTCCTCATTCAGCCCTATTTATCCTCAGGTTGGTTTAGATTAAGTACAGGGTCATTTTTAATTGCATCTGGGTGTCTGAAATTAGGTTCTAGAACAGGAAGGATCAGGTATTAACTCTTTTCCACAGGAGAGAGTTGGAGGAAATTCTTATCTTCCCACCTGTGTCAGATGACTGCATTAGCACAAAATTAATCCAAACCTGTAGTCCCCGAGATGTTGTGATGCATTTGAATGCAAGTTTGACATAAAGAGAATCCTTAATTAACTATGTGTCCTTAGGGAGTTTCGCAACACAAAGTTGGAGGTTTATACTTGGAACTCTTTGTTGCTCATGAATGTAGCAATCAATGTGTGGTATTTTCAGTTTGAGTTTTTATTTTTCATTTCTTGGAGGTTTTTTTAATACTTTCTTAAACTTTTGTTGTTGACATATCATCCAAGGTTCTCACTTTTCAGCAATGTAGTTCATCTGGTATTTTTCTAAAGAGAAAGTGAATAATCTGGTTACTCTGCATATTTGGAGATACTGTACCAGAAAGCTTCCTTGCAGCCTCGTCATTCTCTTGACAAAGTGGAGAATTCTAACAGCTGAATATAGCATAAAATAGTTGACTTTTGCATATGTGCATTAGAACGTTGTCCATTTAATCTTTTTAATTTAAAATATACTCTGTATGAATCAATAGAAGAAAACTTACACCATATATTCATTTGGCTTCAACTGGAAGGTTCTTCTTATAATCTTGGTTGGGCACAGTGCTTCAGTACTCTTTCCAATCAGGATTCAGAAAGGGAGTGTTAAGAATCAACCTACTGTATAAAAGCAATGGCTGCTATAGGAAGACACACCACCTGCAGATGCCAGAAGTGGGGAGAGGAATGATGAAGCCCCTTAAAGTTCCTAGCCTGCCTTGTGTTGAAGGTTTGAGAATGGGGAATGAAAATTCTGTGGGATATTATTTCAAAGATAGAGGTAAGCACTTTGCATTTAGATCTGAAAATTTATTAAAACCACAACAATTTTTGAGAATTAAAGGTGATTTCAGAAATGACTAAAACATTTCTGAGAGACTTGTTAGGACAATTTTCATACTGAATTTCTTTTAGACAGTTTTTGCATAATTACCTCAAAATATAAAATAGTAAAGATTTGCATTTGCAGTTGCTGCAAATGACTTTGCAATAACTGACAAAAGAGACAAGTTTGATGCACCTTAATATTTATAAAACAAATTATTTTACAAAGATGGTGGTATAGTAATCCCATATATATAATCAAAGCATATGATGTTTTCAAGACAAGCTATTTCTTAAAAAACTTGATTTTTTTTATTGTTGACTAGTTATTAAGTCTTTTCTCCCATGTAGCTGAATATTCAAGAAACTGTTACTAAAGAAATCTGAAAATTTTTTCCATAGTAGGTAGGTATCAGGTCTGCATGCTTTCTGCATTTAATCACTTACAAAAGATATTTATAATATCATGTGTTCCTGAGCCAGGGACAGATCATTATTTAATAAAAGCAGGAAAAGTAATTGCAGCCTTACTCCAGTATTTTAGGATTGTGCAGTTACCCTATACATTCTGCAACGTGAATTCCCTAGTAGTAATCCTTGATTATTTTTTTTAATATGATGGCACACTAAATTTGGCATTACTATTAAGAAAAATCATCCTTTCTTCAAGAAACTGGCCTGAGGAGTGTAGAGATACTTGACTTAAAAAGAAGGGTAAAATTTTCAAAGAAATTGTGAATCTGAGAAATTGTGGCAATATTAATGATATTGGTAACTTACCAATTAAATTTTAATATATAAAGAAATATTTAATCCATTACATTTGTACTGCTGTGATGTTACATGGTGTCTAAGGCACCTTAGTGCCTTAATGTGACTAATACTAAGGACCCTGAAGCTGCTGAGGCATTGTTTTCCAGAACCTCCAGGTAGTATTTTCTGTTATAGGTCTCATGCTCTTATTCTTGGATAATTTTCCTCATGGCCTTACACCTGCAAACGCAGGAGTGTGATTGCAGAAGAACTTCATGGTAACAGCTATGATGCTGTGAGAGTTGCCTTTCCGTAGCCGATCTATACCTCCCAAAACCTAGTGGACAACAAAGTCTAGAATAATAATTTAAATGCTTGATAAGTGTTATCCATTAATATATGTACACAGATGTTTAGTGACCAACCAGTGTAAAACATTTACACCATGTTAACATACTCCGTGTAGCCCAAATAGCATCATAAATGGGAACAACCAACAGTGAGTTCAAGCAATTCCCAGTGGAAAGCATACAGTGGCAGAGGGACAGCATAGCAAAAGTCATCCCCACTGTGAGCAGCAGCATTGGCATATTCATCATCGTCACCTGCTGCACCAGAGAAATAACTTCCCCACTCTGAACGTGGGATGCTTTTGTGGGAGCCCTTAGCTGCTTTTTCAAGCCAGCTGTTAGGGAGATGTTTTGTATTTCATCCACTTCCTCCCTCATGTTGGCTATCTCAGTTTTAGCTACAGGCCTCAGTAATAAAACTCGCTAGTCCTGAAGATAACTGAGGGGAGAAGGAAAAGGGGATGCATGATCCATTTTCAAATAGCCATATTTAATAAAAACAGAGTAGGACTTAGGGTATTTTGCCACTGAGTAGTGTGGTATTTCAATTTTGATTTGCGTGGCTAGAAAACTCATAGCCTCACTTGTACTTTAGGTTGATTATTGGGTAAACATTAGTCATGCTTCATTAGATTTTGAATAGCCTCACAATAGCATAATTCCCTTCAGCACCAGATACCCTTTGTTTTTCTTTGCCTTGGTACAGGTGTCTCAGGGGAAAGCAAAGTGAAAGCAGTTGCTCTCTAATTTCTACATCTGACCATTTCTTTGGTGAACACTCAAGCGATGGTGTTTTAATTGATCTTCTGCATAATTCTATTCATATAGTTTTATTTTTGTCATGTGTACACTGGTTTGTTTCTATCTTGTACTGTATAATTTATTTGGTTTTGTATGATAAAGCAGACACATAGGGCTGAATCCCATTTCTGTGAGAAAGGTATCATCAGTTCTTAAAGGATTGAAATTCCTACTGACTGCCAATAGCAGTATAGTCTCCGAGACTGTCCCTACTCCCTTGTAATAGTCTAGGGAATAATAGCAACCTTCTGGAGATGGGTCTGGTAAACAATATTGAGTAAAAGGGAATTTGCCAATCAGTTCTCCTATGAAGACAGTCTTTTAGTTAATGAATGTCTTCCAGAGTTTTTAATCCACATGGAGGCTAAGGAGGCTACACTGAGGCTACACTAAGGCTAGTACTTACCATTTATGGTAAGTGCTAAATGCAAAACCAACAATTTATCGCATTAGATGCAAAATGACTGGTGTCGATGACATGGCCAAAACAAGATATATGTATAATCCGACTAGAGCTTCCACAGGTAAAGAAGTTGTGTTTGAATACTTGTATGTGTTGGTTTGAAACAAATACACTTTGTTTTAGAGACTAATGTAAAACTCCTCTGGTTTCTCAGGTAGGGAAAGCATGATGAAAACTGGGATTGGACAAGCTTTTGATGTAGTTTTTCTTTGCACTTTATAAAGGAGACTGTGTAATGTACCAGAGAGATCAAGATACTGTGATAGGCCATCCTTTTGTAGGGATGATTGTGTGCAGTTGATGTGGCTGTTTATTTTAATCTACAAGGTTTTACCCTGAATGGTCTAGAGGGAGGTGCTTTATAAGTGAGCACAACAAACACTCGCCTGAGTGATTCTGTGGTTCTTTCAGTCTGCAAGTGCATCATTTATGACACCCCGTGAAAACTGACTGTAAAAGCCAAAAGAATGTCTTATGTCAAACAAAAATCCTAGATCAAGTTTAGAGCTTCATTCCTTCCAAAGTATTGCAACTAAGTGTAATGGCATTTGACAGTATTGACTTTTTTTATACGACTTCTTTTGGCTAACTCAGCATTCTGAAAAAATAAATAGTGTTCTCCTTTTGTGATTGAAAGGGTTAAATAGTACCAATTCATTACCACTCACAAAAGGATTTATTTTGTTCTCATAAATCAGTTTTATTCCACATTTTTATTATTCCCTTGGGTCAGCTGCTCCAATTGAAATCAATACAAGTGCAAGTGACACAATCAATCTAGATATTTGATTATGGATTTGAGACTCCAAGTTCTGCTCTGTGTGTTTAGCTAGTCTCCTTCTGATAGCGTCCCTGGAGAATGGAAAATTCCTATTGGCATCCATGAATTATGGGCATAGATTCAGAAACCAGATACTGTGATAATCTCCATTTATGTACTGCTGCAGTTAGAGAAAGAATGTTCTATCCATGGAGAAACAAGCTTAAAGATTTTAAAGCTAACTGTTTCTCAATTTTTTTTTGGTGTATAAAATCCCTCATTAAATATACTTTATAAAGTCTCATCATTTGTCTGTAAAACCCCTCAAACAAAATGGATGAAATCAGTAGCTATATGCTCTATTATCAGCTTAACATTGCAAGTGTAGCAAAATCTTTTGCCATTTTATGCCTTCTGGTCATTTAGACAATGTGAAGTTTTGTCACTTGGGGTACTAAAGTGTGCTGGGACACCTTCTCCTGTTAATATTGGAATAAGAGCACTTGGACACTGGAAGCGTTTGTGAGATCCAGATAAGTTGGTTCTACTCAGAGAATGCTTTCCAGAGTTGGATTTAGATCATGGACTAAGTTCTTACCATGTGTCCCTAAGACACCTGATACAGTGTGCGGTGTGGGGGGTCCAGGATTGATGCTCCTTGGTGCTGTTGCAGAAAAATTGAGTTACAGTAGAGATGACTATTTTTACAGCAGAGATTTAACACTATACTGAATATACTGTTTTAACTGGAACTCAAAATCTGTACTCAACTGCAAGACTCATTAGATGTTTCCATGTTTATGAAAAAGTAATGAGAAAACCTAAAACAGTAATTCAAATAAAACAGGTTTCTTCTTGGCATTTTCAACAACAATTACAGAGTTTTTTTAGTTGAAAGCCTCATGACACTGAACTGAAAGTTCCAAAGGGTGGATGAGACCACACACCAAACATTCTTCTCTGCCTGCCATCATGACAAAGCCTAATCTCAGATGCAGTCCTTAACCATCCTTGGGGGCTGTGCTAACTTTCTTGTATGAGCTTTCACATCAAGCTGTGGGCTTTATTCATATTTCAGTCCATAGAATTAATGAGCATATAAGTGCACATTACTTAGTGTTTGTAACACTAATAATCACTTATTTCTACTGACAGGAACATGCTTTCATCATAATGATTACTCCTGCTTTGCCTTAGGGTTCTTGGAGTGTTCGGCAAATTTTCACAGAATCATGGAACAGATGAGGTCAGAAAACACCTCTAGTTCAACCTCTCTTCTCCAAGCAGGGTTAGCTGGAGCACGTTGCCCAGGACAGTGTCCAGTTGTGTTTTGAGTATCACCAAGGATGGAGACTCCACAACCTCTCTGGGCACCTTGTTCCAGTGTTTGGCCAACCTCAAAGTAAAGTCTTTTTCTTAGGTTTAAACAGAATTTCTTGTATTTTCTGTATGTATCCATTGTCTTTTGCTCTGCTGCTATATACTGCTGAGAATTATTTGGCTTCTTTATGCCCTCACAGCAGATATTTATACACATTGATAAGATATTCTACCCTCCAGGCCATCTCTTCTTGAGGCTAAACCATCTCAGTTCCCTTAAACTTTCTTTAGGTGGCAGATGCTTTAAGCCCTTAATCATCTTTTCATGAACTCCACTCCAGTAAGTCCATATCTGTCTTGTAATGGGGATCCCAGAACAGGATGAGCACTCCAGATGTCTCTCACCAGGATGAATAGAGAGGAGGGATCCCATTATTTGACCTGCTGCCAATGCTTCTAATACAGCCCACAAGGCTGTTGGCCTCCTTTGTCGCAAGGACTCATTGCTGGCTCACGTTCAACTTGTCCACCAGGACTTTCTTGTCTTTTGTAAGGCAGAAAAGCAGCTTTCCAGTGTCAGAGTGACAGACAGCATACACATTCTGTACGGCTTAAGACAGTCTAAGGTAACTGTACCAAATTTCAGCCTTTGAGAAGTCACAGGAGGTGCTTTTGCCTGTTTGAGGGAAACCGAGCTGTCAAAGCAATGACTTGAGTACTACAGTCAGAAACTACATCTGAGTCATTGAGTTTTCAGATTTCTTCTCTATGTGCCAACAGGAATTTTCCTCCTGTTCTTTAAGTAATTTCTATTTTGCAGTTTTAAAACTATAGACTTCTTTAATTGCCAGTGAGGAAGGAAAAATATAAGTTTTTTTCAATGCAGATAATGTCAATTCTTTGTTATTTACAGGAAAAATTAGTATTTTGGATTCATAGTTTTTTTCCAGTTTGTCTCAGTGCTTTTAAATTACCCATTTTACCTCATCCAGCAACTCCTCCTAACCCATGAGAATTAAGATTTCATGTGTTAAGAGAGTCTTTAAGTTTTGGACTCAGTTTGATGAACTGTGACCATAATATGTCCATAGGAACAATACATCTGTCAGCTCAAGAGCAGAGGAACAAATGGGGCTTCAAGAGATTGAGACACAAAATCAGGAGTGTACCCATCTGAAAAAAGAAGGAAAAACCAAAACCAACCAACCAAAAAAAAAAAAAATCCCACCAAAAAGCCCTCCAAAACAAAACCCCAAAACATTAAAAAAACCCCTTATCGGAAATCACAAAAAAACCTCCAAGAGTTTGCTGAAAAGAGGGATATGACATCTGGCATCGAAGCACAGAAAGTACTTTATCTCGATAACAATTGAGATTAAAATTTAAGAACAGTTCATTATGACAGTCCTTAGGAAAAGAGAATCGCCAATAATGTCAAGGAAATATTTTTAGGTGGTTTTCTGTTGGGATAATCAAACTAATGTGAAGTGATTCTGAATACTGCACTAGAAACTGTGGAAAAGGAAAGAGGGAGAAGAAAAATCTTAGCTGGGAGGAAAGGTGTAGCTTGTGAGGAAGTAAATGAGGCTGAAGAACAGGCAAAATTAATGGACAAAAGAATGAGCTTAGAGACCAGGAAGTGTGCATATTCATAGAACTTACCTCCAAAAGATGTGGTACTAAAGAGACAGAAAATACTACAGGGTCAGAAACTACTTCACAATGAGGGTAAGTTATGGGGAAAAGGGATGAAAAAGTGAGTTCTTGTTTCATTTTTATTCTGCTATTCTGACATTAACTTTTTCTGTGGTCTAAGATGGAAACAGTATGGATTGGTAATAATATTTCAGCACATGACACAAAGCCCTAGTCACTCGAAAAATACTTTTCATCATGTAGCATTACACAATATGTAGTGTATTTTTGTGGTTGAATTTTCGTGTTATCTTGAAGTAATGATATTGGAAGAAAATAATAGCTCATTAAACATTTGTGATAATAACACTGAAGTGTTAAAGGCTTAAGTACCTTTTAGGTGGAAATTTATTTACTTCACAGGCTGTGGTCCTGTGATACCACTTAAGTTCAGGCAAATCTGGGGATAAGATGGCCAATTTCTAGGACGCTGCAAACAGGATAGAAATCTCTTTTATAAAGGTGTCATGGTTCTTAACGTCCCATAAGAATCAAACAGAAAAATAGAAGGAAGCTGTTTTTTGAGAAATATCTTCTGTATAATGATGGGTATGTTAGATGAATGGATTTAGTTTGTATTATTTCTTTTATTTCCATTGTCATGAGAATTGTTTCATGTTGTATCATTTCCTGCACTCCCTACAACCTTTGTTACATGAATAAGATATCAGAATGCTAATGACTAATATACAGTATTCTGTGTCTGCTGATACTATACTGTACTACTGTGACCTTTTTAATATTATGTATTCTGATTGGCTGTCCATTTCACCTCTTCCCCACAAGTTAATAAGGCTGTAAAAAGGAGAGAACTTGAAATCGCCAGCCAGTCAAATTACAGAATATTGAAAAGGTCAGAGCAGTACAGCACACAGAAAAAAATTATGGAATATATGAGGCATTAAAATTCTTGTGACAATGATTATAACAAGAATGGAAAAGGATACCCATTTATGTTATTTCAATCTAGTGAACCCCATAGGATGACAGACCCAGGACAGCAGTAATTTACGCACCACTGACCCACAGGAGCTTAATTCACCTATTTACAGGGGAGCTTAGTAACAGGAATGCATATCTGCTTGGGAGCCCCCTGCAAAGTGTCCACCCAAAAACATAGTGAACCTTCAAACACAGCTACCCACCAGCTAGAATGCTGTTTGAAGCTTAGGACTTTTAAACAGTGATTTTGAATGGAATATGTATTTATGTGTCTTTTTAATATAAGCATGTTTTATTTCTTGACTTTGTTTCAAGTATACATATTTTTTAAGTGTGTATGTGGATATTCTTTAGCCCTGATTTCTTCATTTGAATCTTTTCCTGAAAAACTGAGATACTTTGATCTGGTATAAACTACGAATAAACTGTTTTTCTGAGGTTTTTCTCAAATAGCAAGCTTAGGGAAAGAAGGCCCTCAGATACTTTGGGGTAGATATGGAGAGCTGAGCAGGAAGGGTAGGAAAAGAACTAAACCATCACTATGCAAAAATATGGAAAGATTAAGGAGCTTGGGGAAGCCCTGCATGTCTGCAAAGGGTTTAGTCTTTTTTAATAGCTTATAGGAGATGGTGGCTCTGAGCCTCCTCCCATTCAAATTCATCTTTTGGTACAGTTGTTTGCAATGTCCTAAGTGTTGAAGGACATGGTGAACCAGATCTAGGAGTTTGTTTTCTACCTCTTTAGTTTGTTCATGTGTTGTGAAGAGACCTTGCTTGTTAGAGTGCTGGTGTACGTTCATGGCAGGAATTACAAGGCAGAGTGCAGGAACAAGGAGGTGTTCTGGTAGAAACCACTTGTCTGAAGTAAAACAATGTCTTTTACGACTTTACCGGTATCTGAGGCACCTGCTGTTTAGATCTGCGGCAGACTTGCTGGTAGGTTACAGTAGGACCTGTGAGCAGGATGGAGAGAAAAACACACATGAAAAATGGAAAAAGAGAGGCCTCATCCACTTATACTCACAAATTGGGTCCACACTGAGGCAGGCTGGGCAGGAATGGCATGGAATGATATGAGACAGGGTTATCACTGTATCACTTTCTGTCAGGCTGAACCTATGTGTCTGCATTTTCCAGCCCACTGAAAGCTAAGTTTAAGCAGTGAGAAGTGGAAAGCTGCATATTGCAAGTCAGCCCCAGCAAGACCTGCATTTTAAAAATGTTCTTCTAACATTTTACTTGCCAGCAGCAGTAAGTTGGTTGGCTGGGAAGAGGGATAAAAACACCTTTTGTCTGTGTAAAATTTGGGTTAGGAAACTTGCAAGTACTCCTTGGCTTTTTATTAGAAGCAATGAAAAATTTTGAGCTGCTGTGTTGTCTATCTCATTGTAAATTTGCAAGTTCATTTTTGAGCTGAATAAAATGGTTATGTAATTACATACTTCTCCTAATTATTGAGTAATTATATACTTCTTATAATTGCCGAGTAATCACTCTGCTATAACTAGAATTTAATGTTACAACTAATTGTATAATTACTGTATATTAATGTTGTTATCCAGGCAACTTGGAATAGAGTGTTATCCTTTTAATTCATACTCTGTTACTCAAAACTGTATTTTTAAAATATAGTATAGTTAGCCATTGGAAGAAAGATTAATAATGGAATAAAAATATCAGCAGAGGAAACACATGTTTTCCTTCCAGGTTTAGGTGGATGAAAATAAAAATATTAACATGTTAGAACTGTACTGTAGATAGAAAAAGTTTTATTTTCTCATGGATTTGGTATAAAAATTGCTACTAGGCAGCCCACTTTTATGCTTAAAGTTTGAATCTATCCTATGTGCCAATCTGTCAACACTAATTTTTAAACTCCTACACAATGGAGGTGAAATGTTTAGAAAATGCATTTTTTTTCCACAGCCAACTGAGTCCTTAAGTGCTTCATGTCACTAGAACCTTAAGAATGTGTATGTCATATATACAGTTGGCCATTTCTAATGACTTTATTGTTAATAAAATAATAGGTGCATATGACAGTCACATGTTGTTGTGTGATTGTCACAAATAATCAATTGCAGATACTGGAAAAACTGTAATACATGATAGGAGAAATGTGCTTGTTGGATTGTATCTACTCCCAAATCACACACAGGGACAGTGTCACAAAGGTGCAGAAGGAGGGTTTTGTAGAGAAGCAAGATTCAGGATGGGAACAGTTCCAGGCATGGAGAAAAGCATGCAGCAATTGGCAGGACTTTCATATGGACGTTGCTGTTACTGTGTGGTTTCATTGTATTCATGCTGCGCAGTGCAGAACTGCACATGCCCAGGCCTGCCATGAGTTTGCCTGCTCCTTGCTTCCCCCACTCCTCCCCCTTTTGCCTGTGCCCTATTCTGATTTGCTCACCTGTTTGTCTGTCTGATAGCCCACCCTATGTTTTGCCCCTTTTACCCTGGCGGGTTGCTTAAGAATCGGGGACACACCTGAATAAAGAAGTCTGCTTGCACCCTTCCTCGTGTCCTGTCCCCCTTTCGGACCGCAACAGGGTTTGATATACAATTTAAGAGCTGAATTCAAGTAACGTAGATGCATTTTTCTATTGCTGGTTGAGTAGCCTGGTACATAAGAGTAATGTCAGACAAAATAACTTTGCTTCTACAGCATTCTGTATGTAGAATGTGTAAAACATGGTTCTTCTTGCATGATAAGAAGTTTTACCTTCATTGCTCCGTAAAAAATGGAGTCTTGGGCTTATGTAAACTTCAGTGAAATCTAAAATAAATCCATCAGGCTTCATGAAACCATTCTACCTTCACACTACTGTAGTCTGTCCACGTGTTCTGGTGCTATGGCATGGTGTAATCCAGGTGGAATTTCAGCAATAAGGAACTAGGCTACAGGGCAGGGTTATAAAGAGTTTTATAAAACTGCCCCCCCTCCACAAAACCTCAGAAAAGAAGTTTGTCATATGTTACCTGCAGAATACCTGAAAACACCCTTTGTGCCACTCTATGAAAACCAAAATAAAGAAATTACTTGGACTTGTACCATAAGTGAATCAGAGATTGTTTAAAGAAATCCAAAATTAGAGGAAAATCCAGATCACTCATCCGTGGTAAAATGTCATGTGAACATGACTGAAATGTACTGCATACATACGTGTTAGAGCACATCATAGAAATATGGGATATTTGAAAACTGGTTTCAGATTTAATAACATTTCAGTTTTAACTGTTCATTTAAAAGTTGAATAAAAATGTGTAAATCCAAAGAGTTTCCCTTAAAAAATTAATTAAAATATTGATTTTTCCAGGGTTTTTGTAATTCCATCTTATCTAGGTTTTGTAGAGGACTCAGATGTGAATATTCAATCTGCTACCTGTGACAATACCTTACTTAACTTACAATATTTTTAACAGTTATATGCTGTTTAATCTCATTCTCATACCTGTGATCTTAGACTTGTGTGATTCTGCTGTTGTTTGTAATAGAGAATTTCCATTGACTTCACTGTGAGAGCTCTCCATGGAATGATGAATAGTAGTAATAATATTGATCATTTATATAGTGCTTTATATGTTCTAAATATAGGATAATCTTTAAATGAGCTCAACTTTACTCTCAGATATGTGAGTGAACTCTTCATTGATTTGAAAAAAAATTGTTACTTTATATACAATTTTTTTTTTTTCTAGTCTTACTAGGTATTTTGGAAAGGGTTTCTTTATTTTTGTAGGGCTGAATATTGTCTTATCTTAAGTTTGAGATCTTAAAAGGTTTGCAAAGGACATATAGGTTGCTGTGGTGTCCTCTGATGATTTTAACTGATAAACTGAATACTTCAAATCCTTTATCTTTGCACGGACTGCAGGCCATGCTGCAAAACATGTGTTACTGCCGATGACTATTTCTTATGTATGTAATGGAGTTAGCTTACAAACTCCTAAGGTAAGCATTTTTCTAGTGAACTCAAAAATTTTTACCAGTGTATCATAGGCATAAGAATTAACACTAACATTTGGGATTTGCAGTTATCATCCAACTTTTCTAGAACATAAGTAGTTTCTGAAAGCTGGCTTCTGTTTGCAGTATGTAGCAGTCAGCTTTGCAACTGCATGGTTGCTTCATGTATTGGTTTGTTTATTTTCCAAGATTTACAAGTACCATAAACTGTTGCCAAAAGCAGGAGAAATAATGAATAATATTTTTTCTCCCTAATAGCCAAAATGGGGTGTGTGTGTGTGTGTGTGTGTGTGTTGTTGGTATAAATAGCAACTCTTGAGTAGAAATAAGACTTAGTTCATATATGAACTAAGACAGTGAATTGTAGCAGATGCAAGGGCTAACATTTGTTCCCCCCCCCCCCCTTGTTTTTTCATAACAGATAATGCTAATTATTCTATGGTAAATGATACTCGGATGTTCTGCAGCAGCAAGAAATTCAATGTATGGGTACCCATTAAAGGCCTGATTCCATTTTCTAACTACACAGTACAAGTGAATGCATCCAACAGCCAGGGCAGCTTGATAAGTGATGCTATAACAATTGTCATGCCTCCAGGAGGTAAGTATGAAAAAATACTTTTTCTGTGCATGTAACAATTACACAAACACTCTGTTGAACAAAACATTATTTATTATCTCAACTGAGGACTGGAATTTCAGAAGAATATGTTTGCATTAGGAGTTCTTACTAATAAAATTGTTCTTTTCAGCTTCTAATTTGTCACACTGTTCACTTTAAGAACTAGAGAATGAAAACAGTTGTATAGTTAACAAATTATGAAGGTGAGAGGTGTGTTATGTACTTCATTTTTTTTCTGTGAATGGTGGTATATTCTATCATGGACAGCTAATCTAGTCCAAGAATATAGAGAGACTCACCTGCATTTTGTAACCTGTTTTAGAATAGAAGTTGAAAGTGCTGACAAGGAGCACTTACTGGATAGACTTAGAGAATTTGTTTAATAATAGTAATATAAACCATTGGCAATATATTGAACCCAAATCCACAAAGTAATTTAGTTGTGAGAAAGTCAATTACAATGTGCTGATTTACAGTGAATGAGGCTCTAAACCACTCTGGATGTTATCTCCATAACAATTTGAAATAAGAGAATTGAGCAAATATGTTGGTTGGGTTTTTTTTGTCAAGAAAGCTTACCTTTATAGCTGGTGTAGGTGTGTCCGTTTTGCATTCCCTTTTCACGGCCATCCTCAAGAATTAGCTTTTGTTGAATAAATACCAATGGAAACAATTAATTTAAGACAGTTTTGAATTCTAATGGGAGAACCCAAACAATCTTGATCTTGAGACATGTATAGGTGTTGCTGTTGAGTAAGAATAGTGTAAAGTGACATACACACCATTTTAAAGTAAAAGAAAAACAAAAACAAAGAAAAGAGAAATCCCATAAACCTTACAGCTCAAAAATACAGTTAAACTTGAAACGGTTTGCTTACAAGCAGATGAAATAGGTTTGGGTCCAAACCAGCAGAAAGACTTCAGGAAAGTGAGTAAATACAGAGTTTGTATGACAGATTACTGAGAAATAAGGAAAAGGTCAATTTTCAGAGCATTTTATACTTTTCCAATTTTATTGTCAAGTTGCACCTAATATTAACAAACATTCTTTGTTATATAATAATAAAACTGCATCTGAGTTTCACTGCTCATTTAAGACTGAGCAGTAAGACAATGTTATTTCTGATTCCGGTACCACATTTTAAGTTTGCGTAGCAAAATCTGGTAGTGAAAATTTTACCAAATGACAAAGTAAAGGATCTTTAAAGATAAGCAAGGATGTGCACAGGTTTATGACAGCCATTAAGACAGACTTTCTTTCATCATTAGATTGTTGTTGATTACAATTAGAAAACTTATAGCTTTGAAATTATCTTTTTTATGACCTTGTGGTAGTTTAAAAGCAATACCTCATTGGTTAAATAGGTTTTAGTTCATGCTTCCTTTTAGTTAATGATCTGAAAACATATTATCCTGATTTACACATAAAATCATGCTGAAAAGCATGTGGCATTCACTAGGATATGTGTGTTTAAGTAGAATTAAATTAGCAGTGAGAGTTATTAAAGAAATCTTCCATACTATTGTCCAGTGGACTGTGATCTGTAGTGAAATGAATAATAAATGAAGCAGGGCATATGAGAGAAGTACTCTCTCACACACGCTGTATTCTTGCTATATGTGCACACACATACAGACACGCATGTGTATGTCTAGGACAAGGTATGTTTGCTTTACTATGATATTTATTCCAATGACTTTTTCAATGCTGTACAATTTCATTGTATGGTAAATTATGAGTATAATGGTAATTTTACAGTGGACTGTAGTCACTGCCTTCACAGTTTGTAAATCATTAAATAAAATCTAGGTGCCCCTAAAATATGAAGAAATTTTATTTTTTACTTCAATGGCCAAGATTTCACTTAGAAATTTTGTTTGATCAAAGAGTAAGAGAGGTCTCATTAGGTACAAAATCATAGCCTTTTAATGAGTGTGAACATGCAGCTTTCTCTTTTCAAGGATAAGACAAAAAATGCTGTTTCAGAAATTTGCGTTGTGGGGAGTACTTCATGGAGCTTGATGGAAGATTGTATAAAAGGAAGAGTGATAGATGACAAAGGATTATTCCATTTTGAAGTTACTGCTGATCACTGTTTTACAATTGTGATACAATTTTTTTTTCCAACATGCATTTCTTTTTTTTCTTTTTTTTTTAAATTTAAGACATATTGCATATATGTCTTAATGTAAAGCACGCCAAATCCTTTAGTGTTACCTGACTGAATGTATCTTAATTTCTTATCAATCTTATTTGCCATGTTTTAAGTCAATGCTTGAAAAAAACCTATTAGAAATAGGGAATTTATTTTATCTAAGCTCTTGACTAAAATTGCAATGCAGGTTCAAGAGTTCTTGGAAAGATTAAAAAAATAAAAACTGAATCCAAATGTTAATCCATAAATATGAAACTTTCTTTTGACCCTTACCCTGTAGTGATCTGGAGTTACTAATGGGGTTAGGATTTCAACTCTTAATGGGACTTGGTGCATTAGTGTTTGGTATGCATGGAATTCAGCATTCAGTTTAATAAGTGGTTGACATTGGTGATGTCCCTTAATTTGCTTAAATCTAATTGGCTCTTTTATCAGTCAAACCTGTATGGATTGGCAATTGATCAGAAAGGGTCAGCCATGACTGTGCATGTACTTAAATGCTGGAACTACCAGTTAAAGTCACTGTTGCATAATAAGAAGCTGAAACCATGAGAACAAATGATCTTCAGAGTCGGAAGGCAAAAGAAAGCAGAGAAGTTTTTCAGGATGTTCAAGTTCAGAACAAAGGCATTATGGAGTATATAAATTTTAAATACACTGCTTTTTGCCTCAAGACTTAAAGCTTTTTTTTTCCAGATGAACTGAAATCTTGTCTGAAACTGTCTTTGTTACATCAAAGAACTGCATGGAAAGCTAAAAGAGATGGAAGAAGCATAAAAGGGCATAGTTTAAAATGATTAGTGACAAATTTCATACCGCAGAGGTAGAAGTAAATTTTTTTGAGTTTTATGTTTTTTTGAAAAGGAATAAATTTGCTCCATTTATCTTGTCCTAAACTGCTTTGGTGGAAGTTGTAAAAAAATAGTATAGTAGTCAGTGCTTCACATTAATTTGAAGTTGCCAAGCAGTAAAAAATCTGGAAAACAAATTTCTTTAGAATTAATTTAATTAGGTAAATGAATTGAAGTGATGCAGAGGATGTAAAACTGCAAAATTCTGGGAGAAAATCTTCTGCATGGCATTCTTGGCTATACATTTTTCTTCTCAATGAGTGCTATTTCTGATGACGTGGCAGATATAAGATCCCATTATTTTAGGATTGCTTTGTAATAAGGGATGGTAAGCTAGCAGAAAATAGATTTGCAATCACTACTGATAATACTCCAGTTAAATCCATTTGTTCCCTTCCTCTGACCATCAAAGCCCTATTATGGAGGGGAATGAGAGGTCCTCTGTGCAGAAAGGAGAAAGATTATGTTGAAATAGGAGTGAAGAGAGATAGCAGAGAAAGACTGGCTGCTGCTCAGATGGGAAGCAGGAAGATGAGGTTCAATCATCACCTACAAAGAACAGAAAAGAACTGGATTCCCAAGTCATAATAAGAGATATGAAGATTGTCATGGATGCTAATTCTGTATTGCATTGCAGAGTTGTCTCTGTGTAGGTTCTTGGTGCTGACTCATTAACTTGGTGCTGACTCATCTACAGAGCAGAACCTCAAAGAATTGGTTTATATTTCCTATGTAAAGCATAAAAGGGAAGATACTCTGAAAAAAAATTGCCTAAGCAGTGAAGTGCTTCTTTAAGCTCTTATATACTCAGTCTGTAATTTGCACAACATAGGAATATTTAGCAGTGAAAGATGTTAGATTTGGCTTTGGACTCTTAAGCACCTGCCCTTTTCTGGCCGCTTGTTTGTGTATGGAATACTGCATGCCTCTCCTATAAGCTTGGGCTTGTTCTCAGCAGCCAAAACTGAGCCTATGTACCTGTAGTTGCTGATATTTGTTCAATATCTACAGGAGATGGTGTCCTGCAACCAGGGGATTTCAGCCACTGTTAATTTAGATAGCAACACCTCTGAGACTGGATGTTGAACGTCATCATAGGATCCCTGATCTAATCATGCAAACGAGTAGGAATCTCATCATACAACTTATATTTGCACCTGAAAGAATTTGTTCATGCAAGTGGATCACTGAAGCCAACAGGCCTCCTTAGAAGAATGAATATTCAGTAAACACAGCAAGCTGATGTTAGGTCAGAATTACTTAGGAAAAAAGATCAAACCTGAATATACTAGATTTTTCCCTGTGAGATAGATTTGGTTTTCCATTTTGCTTAGTATTACATTGAGAATCACATCATAAAACTTTTTTTGAAAGACTTTCCTTTACATCAAATTTCAACCCTCTGGATACATCAGTTGTTATTCTGTCTTCTCCTTCTTTTTTTCTCTCTCTCTTTTTTTTCTCTCTCTTCTTTCTCTCTTTTCTTTCTCTCTCTCTCTCTGTCTCTCTCCTCTCTCTTCTCTCTCTTTCTTCTTTTTCTCTTCTTTGCCTCTTTCCTTCTTTCCTCCAGGATTCTTTTCCAACAGGATTCTTTTTGTTCTATGTCTTCTGGTTTTTTTTCATTTTTTCTTTTCTTACATTATCTTATGTCACTTCATGTGAATTTAAAAATGAAAAGCAAAATTAAAAGTAATTTTTTTTAAAAAAGCTCATTGTGAAAAAAAATCACATTTAAAAATATTCCAAATTCTCAAACATTTGCATGATATCTATCCAACTTCAGAATAATATAATCTCTGATTTTGATGAAGAGCAGGAAATGTTTTAAACAAAGTTCTTAAATGAAAAGTTGTGACCATTTCTTTTCTAGAGGCAGTTTAAGGAGAGAGCAGGATAGAGCAGGGAGGAGGAAAGAGCTCTCCTACATCTCTCATCGATGACCTAGCTAATTAAATAGTGTCAGTGGCAAGCTGTGTATTGTCCATTCCAGTTCCTTTTGCCCAGAAAGGTGATTTCATGGGGATATAAGGGTAGGATTGCAAAAGTGCTTGTGTGGAAAATTGGGAGTTGTTCTAATGAAACAATAATTCTTCTCTAACCTCTGCAGTATTGAACTGATTGTCATTTTCATTAGTGCTACTTTCTTCTTTTATTCCCCTCTCCCAGGCTGTTCAGCACATCTTTCAGTGAGTTCATACTCTGTCTATTCTTGGTTTTGGGTGGGTGTTCTGGATGGCAAGAGATGAGAGAAGTAAGTCTCATTCCTGAACAGTTGTGTCTTCAGACTCTAGCAATGGGAGGCACAGAGCTGCCCTCTTTACTGCTCATTTCCCTAAATTGCAGCCAGCTGGGGCTCAGCCTAACCCCACACATATCATAAAGGACCACCTCAAGGTTGCTTTAAATTGAGGCTTAATGTAAGTCCCTACTCATGAAACTGCGGAGTTTTTCCAGCAGGCAATGACACTCCAACTATGTCCTTCTCTTCTGATTGCCTCTTTCCCTTTGCCTCCACACCCTGTGCTTTTGGGGCTGGGCAGATCTCCCATACTATGGGAGTATACAGCTATACTGTTTCCATACTGCAGACATATGGCTCCTGTATTTATAAGCTTTTAGATTGCTTTCTGTCTTCTGGAGCTGCATGAAACAGTTGGGACATGAAGATCAAAACAGCAATTTTAGTTGCCTGGAAGAACATGGATGTTTTTCTTGCTTAGGGAGAGCCAGATGAGGAAGGGAAAACTGCACAACAGCTGAAATAGCTAATTGATCATCTATAAGCAGGGAATTAACCTCATTGTAGAGGTCTCACTATAGGTCTTTCCAAAACCTTAGCCTAAGCATGAGATCCAGGTTGTACTTAAGATCTCTTGGAAGAAATCTGTGGTAGAGGAGATTTCCTGCTGCAAAACTACAGCTTCCTTATATTTCTGAAAAACAGAATATATAAAAGTGGGGAAAATGGGTCATTGTGAAACTTAGCAGTAGATCATTATTTAATATTACTACCTACAATCACATTAACCTGTTTCAGACCAATTTCAATTTTACACAAAAAAAGGCACAATTTAGGTGAAGTATGCAATTTTTATATAATCTCAAGCATATCCATGCTTGGGGTTTTTTTTTTGTTTTGGTTTTTTATTCTGTGTAAATTTGAACTAGACTTTTCAGTACTGTAATTAAAGTCAACATCATTTATGTGACAAGTTAGGTTCTTCTGTGGAAGGAATTCTATAACAAAATGACATTGAAATTCCTGCTGAAAATCTACAGAAGACATTTGAAAAATCGCACTACGAATTTTCTCTTTAGAACCATTTTCCAGATATATGTAAGTACTAGGAATTGGATCAATTTTTATGTTACTTTACTACTATGATTTGCACTGCTTTTCTAAAAAGCTCACTTTTTAATCTTTTATTTTTGGCAACCCCTCCCCCTACAGTTTGCAGAATAAAATGGCATTTTCATTAACTGTCAGCAAAGGCAAATGTCTGTGAGCTGTTTGTTTGTTGGTTGGGGGTTTTTTGGCATGTCATTCTGTGTTTTCTGCACTTGAAGCATCTAGATTATGGAAGTTAGCCTGGTCATCATAAAGCACTTGAGTAAAGTGACAAGGTTTGAAGGTTTGAGCCACTTTGCACCATTGAGGAAGCTTTGAAGTTCCTCTGCTTGCAATGAACTCTGTATGCCTCCAGCAAAGTTCTGTCACCCTGTTACATTTTTGTCACCTTTCCATATTAGGAAAAAAGAAAAAAAAGCTTAAATGGGGGAAAATGAAGGGTCTTTTAAGATCTTGCTGAGGTTGAAATGTAGACGGAATCAAATCACTGTTTTTTTCCCATCTTTAGCTGAGGACAAAACCAGAGGTGATCTTTCTTAAAAATGACAGCCATAAAAGTGCTTTTGCTTTTTTTGCTGGTTCTATTTTCAGTTAAAAATTAGCCTCTGGGATTTTTCTCTGTTTTTTCGAAAAAGATCTGAAATTGAATTTTAAAAATCTGAAATTTTATATCTGAATTCTTGAAACCCTTTGCAGAATTAAAATATTTTTCCTTCATATAGTTAATTATTTGTTCTGGTAGTGTTTTGAGTTTTACTTTTTCCTTACTTTTTCTTAGTATAGTGTTCCTCACTCTGTTACATCCATGCAGTTATCTTTAGGGTAGTTGACTGAATACCTAAGGAGAAATAAGTTTCTCTATAAAGACAGAAAGGGAGAGAAAATGGAAGTTGAGTGAGAATCAGTCATTAGAGTCATCACTTCTCCTCTTGTGTCCTGATAATGCAATGTTGTATGCTACTCTCTCTTTTATGGCAAAAGCAACTATAAGAGTCTATAGGCCTTAGTGGTTCTTGACATTTGACAGCTTTGTCCTAACTGTTCTTTTCTTTCTGAACGTTTTTTTGTGTCTGCACACATCTGCAGATGCACACACACAAATAGATATAAATTAGTGTATGCATGTTCATGTATACATGGTATTTTTCTGTCTTTTTTTAATCTTTGAATCTCTATGGAGATCATATTTATTCCCCTGGCAAAGAAATACTGTACTTATTTCCAGGTGAGTAAAATGAGAAAGGGAATTAATGTATTTCATGTTACAGTGGGATACATCCAGTATTGAATTATATTAATCCTAACTATTTGTTTCCTGACCTATTTGCTGTTCTGATTTTTACAAATATTTTCTAATCCAGATTTTCAGTAGGCTTCTGAAGTGATTGAAGATTGTTATTCCCATTCTACAGATAATGAGAGGCGTGTGTTAGCAACAGAAGGTAAAAGAAAATGTTGTATTCCTTCTCATGCTGAAAAGTGTAATATACATGTCACAAGGTTTGTCAGCCTTTCTTCTTGTCCTTTAGCTTAGGCTGGGGGATTGCTTCTTGGTGAAAGGTGTCACCATAGTTGAATGCAGCCAGTGTGTACAGAGAAAATACATGAATGCAGGTTGACTGATTTTAGACTATCTACACATCTGTGATAGTACATATATAAAGAAGGGAAGTTGAATAAGTGAAGAGATGGCATTATATAAAGAAAGAATATATTTTCCTCTATTTTTTGTTCCATTGAAGTTGTGAGTGCTCTTACATACTAAGAAGCCTATATGAGAGGGTTATTTGTAAGAAAGCGATACTGCTCTCCAAAATATTCAACTGATGGTTGTAAACTGAATTAATCAGCTGCAAATTTTCTACGTTGAAGATTTAGCCCTTTCAGTCTATGTTTCAAAAACCAACAAAGGAAAGGAAGTTTTCCCTGACTCTTTATTTTTGTCAAAGTCTTGAAGCAAATCTGTATTTTAGTGAGTAAGTATTGCCAAGGTATTTACCTCAAGATGTGGTGGATAGTATGTGTAGATTAGGATAACTGCTCTGACATGTCTTGTGGCACATAAGGCAAAACACAGTCAGCCTTGTTTGGGTTTGAATAACATATGACGGTGTTACTAAGACTTTTAATCAATTAGGCTGCCTGATTTTGAACAAGACCACAGTAGTCAAGGTCTTTTCAGTAAAAATACTTGAGAACAGATCATTCACTGTTTATATTGACACACTTCCACCAATTCCAGTAGATTTATGTGTTCCTCAGCATTATCTGAGGAAATGAAGTCCAGGGTTAATTCGTATAAATGGTTTATTTGTTAAAAGTATCTAGGACAGGACACTAACTGATGAGTAGCTGTACGAACATTTCTGTGTGGATAGCTCAGCTATAAAAGCTTGCAATCTTTTTACTCTGTTCATCAAATTAACCATATATTTTGCACAGATTATTTCCAGGGGGAATAGTCTTTTCTGAATTGCTTTTTATTCACCTTAAATATTAAATATTTTGCTTCAGCATATAGCGCTGGATCATATTTCTGTCAATTGCAATGCCAAATTTGTTTTGGGACCGATTCATAAAAACAGTTTGAGATTTTTGCCACAGTTAGGTGGAATGGAGGTGTCACCTTTCATATTCTTTCATAGTTTATCTGAGTGTTAAAGCACTGATTGAAAAAAAAAGGAGATCTGGATTATTCATCCTAAAATGGCTAACATTCCTGTCTCCCGGTTGCTGGGCAATGTGCTAATCTCTGGGTTCATAAGCAAGGAATGCAGAATACTGTCCATCTATCTTGTTGGAACTCTACTACCCTCTGTGTGTGTGTGTGTGTGTGTGTGTGTAGAAGTCTTATTTATTGGGAGAAAAGACAGAGCAGGTACTATTGTAACCCAGGGCTAATGACACTTCCCAAATTGGGGTGAGGCACTGTATGTGTCAGTGGCAAAGAGGGCAAGAGGAGCAGGTGCTGAATTCTGGACATTCTTGGATCTGGATGTAGTCAACATGAGCATCAGAATGTGATCTATTGCTATTTTCTAATACAGCTTAATTTATTGATACTGCAGCTGTTGAACGAGACTGTAACATGAAGTGACAGCCGTAGCATTGCAGTTGGCAATTTTGAGAAGTGATAAGAATTCTTGTTTACTCTGTAAATGTAATAGTTCAGATTTGTTTCCTTCGGCCTCATGTGTTACATAACAGAATAATACACAGTGTTTTGTTATTATTTTCCTAATTATAATAGTTTTATTTCCAGAACTAAATTTTTTGATTCTTCTGTTTTCCATTGTGCAGATTACCCACCCAGAGAGTTTTGCATGTTGATCAACAGCAAGATTTGGTTATATAAAAAAACCTCTCTATACTGGTAATGATGACAGATATAATTAAATTAATTCTCTGCCATCTCCTTTGATGCACAAAGATTTTCCCCATTAATATTGATGGAGTCACAAGCACATGTTGGGGTGGGTGGGAGAAAGCCCCCGAATGTTGTATTTTGCTCTTTGTGGAGCTGACTATATCACTTTTTGTTTAAATGTAAGAAAAGCTGCTGACAGTTTTGATATATTAAATTATAACTGAGAACTAATTCAAGGATCAAAGATGCTCTTTGGGAGACATCACTTTACTGGTAGGAAAAATCATTACCTTTTTTCCCAGTCTCATGTATTTGTACTGTATGTCTTGGAAATATCATTCCCTACCGTTCCTGAATCTTGATGTTTAATTTAACGCAAAGGTCTTTGAGCAGCACAATGGGAGGGGGGCTTTTGCTAGTAAAGCGTCGTAGAAGGAAATTGAAAGGTACGTGTTTTTTCTCATTTATCAAAGAAGTGCAAAAATCTAAACTGACATTTTATATCAAATGAATTATGAACTGTGTACTTTGTACCTAAGGGAACAACAACTAAATTAGACTTTTGTTAAAGAGAGAGAGAGAGAGAAGAAAAAATAGGCTTTTAATAAACTATACAGTCATTTTTAGTATTTTGTCTGAACCTGACATATGCTGTTCTTTGCAGAAGAAAACGAGAGAGTATAGGCTACTTCAAAGTCTATATGCTTTGAATGCCTCAGAGTGAATTGAGAAGCAGGTTAAGATGACACACAAAACAGAGTTTCTACTTAATAAGTATTGTTGCTTTGATATTTCTGTTTTCAGCCTTGTCCAGCTCAGATGAACAGGAAAAGATAATAGCTTGAAGATTGGAGCAAAGTAGTATATGATTTTTTGCTTTTTTTTAAAAAAAAACCCAAAACTTCCATTTGTGAGAATATGGTTGCTACTGAAAAAGTCTTCCAGGAAGCAAAATTTTAGAAGACTTTGATTGAATTTTAAGAAGTAAATTTTCAAAGAATTATGTACTTGATATTTTAAGGGCATGACTTCTGCTGTCTTTAGGTCAACAACATTTCTTGCAAGCAAAGATGAGACTCCTAGTCTGTAAAGTTAGAGTTGGTAACATTTATGAGATTTTGTACATTACAAATTTCTGAATTTCCTTCATGACTTTCAGGGGGAATATATTTATATCTGTGCATTGACATAGAAGACACTTTCATATTGTTGTGATAAGCACCTACACCTTAGAGAAAATGGGAAATGAGAAGGTAAAATTCCATGGTTTCTTTGACAACATATTCCCTAGTGCCCTCTTACGGTGCCTTTTGATAGACATGAACAAAACATCCAAGAACTAGTTGCTTTTCTCAGATGTCATGTACATACATTTCATAACAATATATTTCAGAAGATTAGCTAAGTTAGAATAAACAAAAACTTTCAGAAACTTCATTTCAAAATAACATGTAAGTGCCATTGGAAATGTGGTGTGTATATGCACATTTTTTTGTAACAGAAAGGGAAGGAGAAGAGGTGGCAGCTTGAAGGGATGCAGTGGTTTGGCAGAGCTATGACAAAGAGCTGATCCCTTCAGACATGCCGGAGAGTCAGACTTTCTGCTCATGCTGTCTGTGGGGGACATGAGAGGGATGGGGGCAACAACCATAGGTGGGAAGAATAATTCCTTTCTTAACACCTGCCTCCTGCTTTCCCTATAAAAAGACATTGACAATGAGACAAAGTTTTTTTTCTGATTACCATGTATGGCATAAAGAAGTTAATTAGTAGCTGTGAACAAAAGCCGACTCTGTGTTGCCTTGATTACTAGGAGCAGAAACTTTGAGAGAACCTCTTTTCTTTCTGCAAGTAAGAAAAGAATTTGAAGGGGGGAAAGTCTGTTATGGCCACAGTTGTTTCAAGGCCAAAAGGTAGTCCAGTGACCTGGATCTCACAGATACCTGTAGGATATTCAAGATCTAATAAGACTGCACCACCCACTGTGCATAGTGGCACCCTAACACGAGCTAATCTATCATCTTGTCAGATCCATTTTCTATTTATGGGCATCTCAAGCTTGGTTTCCATTAGAAATGGTAGCATTTCACGCTATCCATTGTGTACTCCGAGAAATGTATGGATTAAAAATAATATAGGTAATCTTTTTGCAGATCTAATTTATTTGTAAGTCTGTATTTTTCTCCAGTCTGTACATACAGAAATATATAAACTGATGCTTCTGTCAAAATGCAGATCAACTGGTAAAACTTGAGTTTTCTACCACCAGGGTAGCCTGTTCTTTAACAGTTCTCTGGCACATTCATCATGCAGGAGTGCACATCATGCTATTACTTGAACCAGGAGACTTCTTATATAATGACAACATTCACATCTTTTCGAAGTGTCTCACTTTCTTTAGCGTTCAGTTAAGGTTGCTGTATTTTCTTACTTTCTTTTGCCATGCTGGGTGGAGATATAGAATTATTTAGGCAGGAAAAGACCTTTAAGATCATCAAGACCAACCTTTATCCTAACACTACCTAGTCCACCACTAATCCATGTCCCTATGCACCACTTCTATACATTTTTTAGATACCTCCAGGGACAGTGACTTCACTGCTTCCCTGGGTAGCCTGTTCTAGTTCTTGAAAACCTTATATAGCAAACAATATTTGTAGAGGCCATGTCCACTTGTTCAAGTAGAATGCTGCTTTATGGTTTTGAGTATCATGTTAACCTTTAGCTTTCAGTCATAAAATAAATCAATATTAAAAATTAATTTTCAACAAATTATATTTCAGACTGATACATATGCTTCTTGTAACATCACCATCTCTGAACCTTTTTCTTTTATCTTTCTTCATCTTCTATGATGTTAGAGTCCCCTCTTTTGAACTATTAGACTGAAAAAGAGTTGATTGGAAAATCAGCTTGTGCATCTTCTTTCCTTAAAATCATGTTATCTCATTTCTGTTAAACAATTGTTTAGTCTGATGTAGATTTGAAAACTTTGTTGCGGAAATTTAATCCCATTGCTCTATGTCTTGTTTCCCAGGATTCTCTTTGTCATTGCAAAACTTCTGTGAAGCTGAAGATTCCTATATACCTATCACTTTTCTATTGTTCTTTAAACTAATGTTCTTCAAGTTAGGTTTAAACTTTCTTCCCTGGTCTTTTCCCGACCTGAATAATACATTTTTTTTGGTTGCTATTTGGAAGCCTTTGGATTTCCAGAACTATCTAAGAACTCTTTAGTTTCAAACAAGAAGTAAAAAGTTTAAAAGCCAGCCTGCAGTTCTCTGAAATTGTACCAACATTTAGAAAGAAATTTTAATTTAGCTGAGAGTCTCCTCACTAGCAATCTACAAGACTCTCACTAGAGATGTTTCCATCGGTGTAGAAGCTACCATACCTACCTCTGGTCATAGCTCTCTGATACCAGATATTAGGGAAGCCGTAAGATTTTGAAGGTGCTGTCAAATTTCACCATCTTCCTTTAAAAAAAAAACAAAACAAACCAAAAAAGCCCCAAACCCCAAACAACCAGCTACAAAAAACCCCATCAATAATAATAATAAAAAAAAAAACCAAATCCTCCTGAAATTAATCTCTAAAACTGCTTCATACAGGAAGCTGAAGCTGTTGCATAAAGATAGACAGGATCTTGTTCCCTCTGCTCTTGCTGCATCTACCCCCGTAAATAAAAAGAGGCAGATCTGGTAGTTTCTCAAAGCTACTTCACAGAGATATTTAATTTTCCGGTAACCAGACTCACAATTAACCAGCAGGAGCTGTTTGTTTAAATGCAGTTTCTGCCTGATTTTGCAATACCATTCCTTATGTTTTTTCCTCATAGTATTTAAAAAAAAAATTAACTTTGTTATATGGCAGTTATTGGCTAGCCATCCTTTTAAACAGTCTGATGAATAATTAGTTTTACTGGGCAGTTATAAATTCTAGCCAGTGTCTTTATTACAGGTATTAAAATCATTAATCATTCAGCTAATTGCTTATTGGCATTCTTTTGTAGCTTTTAGAGTTTAGTGAAGTTCTTGCTGAGTAAGATGGACAAACTTCTACCTAGCATGAGGAAGGAAGGCAGTTTACTTCTTATGTAGAGGTAAGGTGGCAAATCTATAAGACATTTTTATGGTGTTGACCTCAGTAAAATACAGCACTTAGGAACTGAGCATCTCTTACACATATTTTTACTTGAGACCCAGGCCCAGATTGCAGGTGTTGAGGTTGTACATGAAGAAAAGTTCATTAAAAGGAGGGAGTATCTCTGATTTAGTTGGTTTTTTTTAACTAGAACAGTATTAATGAGGAATAAGTAAGCCTGCTTTGGGATTTCAAAAGACAATTGTCTTAAACTTCAGGTTTGCAGGTCATGGAATAAAGCCTAAATTGATTTTTAGGGCCTTACTAAAATTGTGCTCTGCAACTTGGAATACCAAATAGTGCAAGTGGAGAAAAATCTGCAGTTAGAGCTTATACACTCAGTTGAGATACAGATAAATTTTAGATTTTTTTTCAAACATCATATTTTTCTCAGTGATATTGTGCCTTACAAATACAAGTAATGTTAAAGATTGGATTTACTCCAAAGTTTATGAAGGCTTTAAGCTACTCCTTTATGTCTCTCTAATTGCTTTTTCCCCAAACACAGCTTCCTTACTTCCCAAGGCAAATGTGCCAGAGAGGGGAAAGCAAGAAGGCCACCATGAAGCTTTCACATTTTATATTTCCAAGTGCACAGTTGCATGTTGAAGGGTGTGTTGTCCTTAGTATGTGTATTATTAGATGGAGATATAACTGTAACTGAAAACATCCATCAGTGAAATTATAAAATTAGAAAGAAAATACAAGAGTATTCTGTGCACTCTCTAGTCATTGAGAGTGTGAAAAACAACATGGGTGAACATATATATTGAATGAAAAAAATCAAAACTCACTGCTTATATTCACGATATGCCAAGAAGGAAAAATAACTGGGAAAAGAGGGTTAAAAACCAGACTGGAGTAAACTTCAATGAACCTGTGAAGATAAGAAACAAAAAAAGCAATCTTCTGCTTTGCCAAGAGATAAAGGTTTATAACTAGCATGCCGTTCTCGTGATGACATATGGCCCAGCATCATGGCCTGTCTTTCACTGAAATAAAACAAAAACACATGCCCATGTTGAGAATTATGGGGAATACAATGACTGGAATTATTTGGACTGAGCAAACAAGTAGATAACAGGCGTACCTGGGAAAATCAGAAGAAACAAATGTCAATGTGCAGAACATATTGCCTTAAAAAGTGCCATAATGAGATGATCTCAGTATGGGCACCTAAAATAGAAAATAAATCAGGAGTATCTGAACAAGCACTACAATGAGATAAAGAAATGGGGTTTGGGAATTGAACCTGGAAAAGAGGAAGAGTAGTCATGACAGAGCGAGACATTCATCTAAAGGCAGTCTGAAACTTTTCCTTGCTGTTATGGCACACACTGTGGAAAGCCTATTTTCCTCCTCTGTAGTTAGATACCTGCAGTTATCATTTGCATCCGTGTGTTTGAAATATATTTTATAAGGTACAAAAGTATCATCTGTGCCAAATATTTTATATATGCAGATGTGTCAAATTTTAGAGTTACATTTACATAGTTCCAAACTCTTCTAGCTGCCTATCTAGAGATATTATGGATACAGTGGGGCAAATATATCTGATCACTGTTAAAAGCAGTGACACTTCAAAACTGGTGTGAGTTTGTACCAATTTAATAGATATGTAATCGAGCTCTACTGGTTTTCTTCTTCTTAGGAAAGATTAATAGTGCAGATATTTTTATGACTAAATAATCTAGTATTGTCCTAGTGGTTGTTCACCTTTTTATAGTCCTACTCAGTCATCTACTTTCAGAGAATTTACATTTCAGATAAATCCTCATGATAAATATAATGAATAACTCTCAGAAAAAAATAAGCTTTCACCGTGGAATAAAAATTTAAGCACAATCATTTCACACAATGCTTGCTGTCCTGAAATAAACAAATACTTAAGCTGTTACTGCATATGTTGTTTAAGATAAGGAAATTGAGGCAAGAAGTTGAGACACTTTTCAAAGGCTGCATAGCACATTACTGGCAGGGATGGGATCTTTCTTGACCCATTTGCATGTACCTGAGTATCTGGAAAACAATGTATAATTGTCATCTTGAAACAGCTTTCAGTTTTTATTGTTTTGTGGAACTGTTTATTAATCTTTGATTAGAATTGACATCTGATTAAATATTTTATTCTGCCTTTGTAGTCTCTTCATATACAAAGCATGACTTTCTGCCCTGCTAAGTGAGAATTTACTGGGCTAGATGTTGATTCAGTAGGTTGCAAGTGGAGTGCTTGCCCCCTGAGGGTCATATTAAAGCTCAAGGGGAGTTTTTTGAGCAACATTGCATCTTAAAGATGATATATCAAGCTGATAGATACATAGCTCTTCTGTTGCGAAATTCACAGTAGAATTATTGCTTGTTGCCAGTTATTACTTGGGTAGTAAGGAGTCTCTTGGGAATATGGATTGGATAAAAAGGGTTAAGCTGAGGGAAATGTTACACTGAAGACCTTGGTGATAAGGAGTGTTCGAAATAGTCAGAGGATGTTTTGTGTGCAAATTAAGAATTACCATTTTGGGGGGTAAGTGCTCTGTAGTTTTAATGAGCAAATCGTGATTAGTTTAATAGAGTGCCTCTCTCATTATGACTCAGCAGAGACTTGACAATTTATTTGTTATACCGTCCTGCCCCCCTACCCCATTCCTGTGGAAGCATTGAGCTGAGAACACTTACTGGTGCATAGCTGAGGACATTACCTGGGGGCTACAGGAAGTCTTTCAAATAAATAAATTTGCTGTATGTTCGAACGTGTTGGTTTGAAAGTAGTGGGCTTGGCTTGTTCTACGGGTCAGTCGACTTTCACAGTAGAGATTTGTCCAAATTTTCTACTCTTCCCTATGCTGTGCTTTTGTTGGTAGAAGAGATTTGAACATTTAGCAGAGATTACCCACGCCATTAAAATAACATCGACACAGTGGAATTGTTATTGACATTTAGACAGCTACATCTTTGTTTTTTGATGAACATTCCTGTATCGCTGTAATAGCCACCTCTCTACATACATAAAGATTAATCAGAGCTTTTACTTTGTAGATCTCAGAGAGCTTTACAAAGGAGGATAAGTATTATTATCTCCATTTAACAGATTGGTAAATGAAAGACAAAGGTGAAGTGATGTGTCCTGACAGAACTGGAAATAAATTTAACGCTTCTGCCTCCTCAGTGAGTTGCTCACACTGTCTCCTCAGTAGCAATGTGAACTTTGGCTTCCTGGCCAGATTACAGGTCAGCTAATTAGATTCATTTTTAGATGTAGCTTTTTTTCCTGTGTAGAATTTCTGGTGCATTTTAAGCTGCAGACAGTTTAGTTTTAAATGAGGTAGTACCCTGCTTTGAAGGGATATTGAGTTTTCCCATTGGTGTCAGCTTATAGAAATACTTAAAAACCCTCTACTACAAGTTTTTACATTATTTGTGTCATCTTTATCTCCATTTACCTGCTAACAACTTCAGGAATCACTTTATAAAGGATACCAAAATAATTCATGATTACCTGTGATTATTGTACTTTACATCCATAAGATTTAAAACCTCTTATTGTACAACTTAAATCCAGCATCACTTATATCGCTGCTAAACAGAACAATGTTAAGTGAGGTAAATCTATGTTCTCCATTTTACTGTGAGAGTGAACTTAACATACAGACACATTTGGTGTGCAGATGTTTGTTTTTGATGGCTCAACTGGAGGAATATTGGGGACTGTTTAAATTAAATCAACCGTCTTCTTCCCTCTGAGTTGAGGTGCTCACAAGCTTTTGATTGGCCTTGAAGGTATTGGCAATGGATTTGCAGACCATGAATTACCTTAGTCTCAGAGATCCTCTGGATTTGGAAACAGGAGGATTTTCAGGTTTACTTCGGATTTACTGGAGCCTTTTTGCCCAGGTCTAGTAACAGCAGCAAGAGGGAACATTCAAAGGCAGCCAGGCTGGCTCAAGTCCCCAGATTATATGTTTTCTTTTTCACAGTGGTAGAGAGGAGCATAAGGGAGTGATAGAAGCTGGAGATTCTGTTCCACTTCATCCTGAAAAAACACAGGAGGGCTGCAGGGCTAGGGGCAAATTCTCAGAAGTAAAATACCTTGTAATAACACCAGTATTCCAGTCTTTAGTAAAAATTTTGTATGAGAACTAGCAGACCTTGAACTTAAAGTAAAGGGAATAAATATCTAGATTGGAGCAGGGTATGTCTTGTGCATTTCTACATAATACAATGTAGAACTGGAACTGAAAAATTTTACTTTCACCTGTTTCAGGGAGAGAATGATTCAGACCGTGCATCACAAAGTCTCTTTCTTTCCTCCTAGTAACCAACTCATATACAAATGGTATATGAAAATCATAAAACTTATTGTAAGTTTACTGTTGCTCATCTTAAAACTTCCAACTTACGCCCTGAGGCTTACAACTACACTTAAAGTTACAAATCTGTGAGTCTGTTTTTTTCCAATAGAGAGAAGAAGAAAATAAGAGCAACTAAAAACACTTCTGTTGGAAAGACCAAGGGAGAAAAGCAAATAGTAACTACTGGACCATGAAAAGCAAAACTATTATACAAGAGTTTAAATTACAAAGACAGTAACTTTCCAGTATTTTAACTCTCTGGAAAAAAGCTACAGAGCTATGGCTACAGCTTTACATTATATATAAAAGTTCCAGATGTGTTTATATGCAGAAAGTTTCTTCAACAGATTGATTTCTTCTAAAGAAAAAAAAAGCCATAAACTCACAGGTGCAAATTGGCATAGTTCTTTTTACTGCATGCAGTTAAAGGTCATTGGTGGTATGATTACTGACATGTTTTGATCTGCAGTTCCTTGGACTTCATAAAAATTAATTTCCTTAACAAAACAGTGGACTAGAGTCTGAGATTTCAGTGAATTTATTTTGATTTCTACCCAAAGACATTCTTCGCTTAAAATTTCTTCTGTTTTCTTTTAAATTATTATTCATTCATAATGGTAAGAAGGTATCTGAATGATAAAAATTCTGATCAGTTTTACTCTTGCTCGGTAGCATTTTTGTGGGCATTTTCTTAGCTTCTCAGGGTGGCAGAGCTGGGCACAAGGAGAAGTAGATAATATTTGAACAGGTGGTAGAAAATATGTTGCTTCTGAATTACTTTTGGTGTTTGGAGGTTTGCTTTTAGCAAAATGATATTCACATAACTGTGTTGGAAAGAAGAAAATTAAGAAATACCATTGTTCAGTAGTGAAAATGTTAAACTAAATGGACCATGTTAACATTACTTTTGATCCTGAGGAACAGTTTTTCCAGTATATGGAGCATTTTGTTTCCACGCGGCATATGTTCTCCATGGTTTTCTCTGCTCTAATTCATCCATGTTTTTCAACAGCTCCAGATGGCGTGATGCCTCCAAGGCTTTCATCTGCCACTCCGACCAGTCTTCAGGTTGTCTGGTCTACACCAGTTCGCAACAACGCCCCAGGCACGCCCAGCTACCAACTCCAGATGCGGCAGAGGAATTCTGCTGGTGACATTTTAGAGTACGCAGACCATAGCGAGACCACCATCCAGTGCTCAGCAAGAGAAGTCCTGTTATCTTAAATGTGGCTCGCCTTTAGGGTGGCTTGTTTTGTTATAAGATGTAATGTTTTAGTCTTTCTTTAAGTGCTGAGATGCTTTATGATGTAACTCGCGCTGTTTTTCTTTGCAGTTTGCTTCCCAGCCCTACTGCTTCTTTACAACACAGGGTTGAAGACCTTCAGCCATACACTGAGTATGAGATGAGAGTGGTTGCCTCCAATGGTTATGGCAATGCTTATAGCAACTGGACTTCAATGACTACAGCAGAGGACAGTAAGGATCTTATTTAACTCCCTTTAGCAGAAAATATAAATAACGGTTCAGCTGGCATTGTACATAATTTCTTTAAGTTATCTAACTTTCTCGGTTAAATAGAAATCCTGTATTTCCTTCTGTAATACTAACTTGCAGGAATAATTCCTAACAGATCAAGTATCTCTTGTCTTACATTTTCATTAAAAAATACGAATATTTACATGTATATTTTGTGAAGCAGTACCTTATTTCTGTGTATAGTATCCCTCTGTCCATATATAGTTCATTTACAGTTAGTTTAAGATACACTGGTAAGTACAGCTTTGTAAGTGGCATTCCTTTATATTCAGGGACTTGATTCTGATTTCAGTCATATCAGAGAAAATAAGTTGAAGTTAATAGTATATGACGGTTGCCTTATCTCTGTGTTGAGAGTACTTAAGCTGTACCACAGCTGAACAGAACTTTTCATTCCCAGTGATCTTTGTTAATTCAAAGTAGTGATCTACTGGACAAACTGGGTTTGTCATTGTTAATCCCATCACTTTCCTTGTTAATAGTTCTGCATACTGCAGACTCACTCCACATAATTTGTTCAACAGTCCCTTGACTTAACAAACAGGTATCATTATATAGGTACAATCAGTTAGTTGACCGGGTAGGATTTTGTACCTGATTCAATATGTAAGCAGAAACATAAGACGAGTTTTGTGCTTGTTGTTCATAATACATATAGAAAACTCATAATTTCCAGATTTTTTAAAGAAGCTGAGCCGTTAATTTTCTCCTACAAGGTAGCAGGATATCTAATAGCACGCTTTTGGGAAAAATCTGCTGGTTTCAAATATATTAGTAGCTTTCTTTTTTTATCCCAGTCAGTAATGGATGACACCATTGTCCCAATTTTTCGAGAAATTAGGTATTTTTTAAAGAGATTTTTCCTGTTATGTCTTGTTAAATACGAAATTAAGTAATTCTGAACAGGAAAAGACAGGCAGGGTGGGGAGTGTTTCATTGCCTTCTCAGCCTTCACATCTCACCTTGTGGACTTACGCTACTTAATACTGATATGAGATCTGCATTTCAGATTGTAAATTCAACCTGATGCTTATATGCAATTGTTGTAGCAAATATTCAGTGCTGGTGACTCGATTTTAGTCCCTTCTCTAAATAGACAGCTGTCTATCTTGAGAAAACACTCTGAAGAAAATATGTGTGTTCCCACAGTTGTAAAACATTTTTTCTTTGAAGCTGAACAAATGAGTCACAACGGAAATTTATCTGATAAATTAATTTAAGCTCCAAAGGTATAAATACTACTAAATACACTACCTATAACTAATTACCTAATAAATGTAAGTTCTGAACTTGGTCTTTAGACACTGGGGCTGTGTTATCTACGTGTAGAAATCTTTGCTGAGATTTAGTTATTTCATTGTAATTGTTTGTTAACAAAAGTGGATAGAATATTATTGAACTTGTCTACATTCATAGTCTAAATGCAACCAGTCTCCTGTGACTATTTTGATCAAATTGCCATGATTGTTTAGCTCTGGTCTGGTGGTTCATAGTGTTGTTTCTTCTCAGATAGAAGGAGCACAGAAGTACATTTATAAGGCATCACTTGTTAGTAATATAAAAATTATTTTTGTGCAAAGTAGTAGGTTTAGAATTTTAAAATTCTCTTTTGAGGAGTTTGAGATAGGGCAGAAAACCTACACCAGAGATGCATTCCTATATAGTCTTTTTGAACATGTAGGTCACCTGCTGTATAGAACTTGGATGCTCTTTGTGCACCAGCATGAAGGGCTACCTTTGCAAAACTTGGCTGCAAATATGCCTTAAGTTAGTATGGAAGGTAGATGTTGCCAAAGGAAACTTAAGAACAAGAAAATGAAAATATAATGATTTTGCCAGTGTTTATGCAATTGAAATATTTTGAGACTGACGCACAACTCACCTTTTCTGCTAAGATGCTTCATCTTGTTTCTTAGCTTAAAACACAGGTCTGTAGTTCGGTTATAAACTCCGTGTCTCCAAGGGGAAAATTATTTTCCTTAAATTGTCCTCTTCCATTTGCATCAATATTGCTAAAGAATATATACTAATGTATCTCCAGTATCCAACAAAAAAACCGAAACCACCCAACTTTCAGTGGTGACAGAGGACTCTCTTTTTTGGTGTCATTGTGGAGGGCTGCCATCTGTAAAAGGATATTCAACTCAGTTGCTTAAATTGAATGATTGTCATTGGGTCTAAGCAGTACTTCTGTCAAGGTTTCAACATGTTTCTTGTAAAACTGCCTATACTGACAGTTTGTTGCAGAAGTACACAGTACCTGGTCCTACTCACCGGTAGGCTTTAACTGTTTAAAATACAATTTAACCATAGAAATTTCCCATATTTCTTACTCTGTTGAAATATATGTGTTTAGACATGTTCTTACTGAATTTTATTCAGTGAATTTATGCCTTTTTTGTTTCACCAAAGCATATAGTATCTATAGGAATAAAATATAAGCATGTGTGTGTGTCTATGTGCACATACACCTGACAGCAATAGGTATAAATCAAAACATCCACTTTTAAAGTTAAGAGAGTTCTAGTAATACAAGATGATTTCATAATGTATCTGTGTATTATATTTTATTTATCATAAATACCTAGTAAAATAGGAGGATATTAGGAATGATAAAGGAAGAATTAGCAAATGCTACCATAAAAATCTGTTCTTTCTGACAGTGAAATGTCTAAATATTCAGATTAGTAGATTTGGGGTATTTTTTAATGCAAGAAAAAATGTAAATGATTTTAAAATACTTCCATTTACATGATTGTGACACTAGTAACTGACTCCATGCATTTTTTAAAGTCTAAACCTGCCCATGCCAGATAACAATAATATACATACCTCTGAATATTTTAAAACCTGCTAAACATGCATTAATAAAAGATGTTTGTTCCAATGATCTTGGTCAGTATAGCATCAGACTATTTACTGAGAGAGTATCTACAAATAGAAACAGTTGATGAAGTTTCTGTATTAGAGCTTACTTTCAGTAACTTGAATGTAAATTTGAGATAGCTCTCTTGCAATCAATGTGATGACCAATGAACTGAGAGGTCAGTATGTACTGTTGAACTGAGAGCAGAATTTCTTCCATTGCATTCAGAAATAAAATGAAATCTTCTAAATATAAAAAAGAAGATACCAGTTAGGTTATGGCAAGCCTTTGAACTGTCTCAGAGGGGAGTTGCAAAGATGTTGGTTATAGTTACCCAAAGCTGGCCCAATGGCAGAGGCTGTGTTCTTACAGTGTAGATTTAGACTCACAAAATTATCTTGGCTGGGAGCAATCCACATGATGTGATTTTTGATCAGAGGGATAGCTCCCAAATGAGAGAGGTGTTTTTTATAGTGCTTGAGAAAACCTGTCTTGGTTTGGACAAGTTTTAAGCTAGCAAAATCTCTACTTTAAAGAAAAGTTGCCTGTTACTTTATTTGCTTTTGAATGTCCCAAAACCTGTCTGCAGCCCAATGAGTCCCATAGAGCACGACAACTCAGTCACCAGCATGTTCTCTATATTGGCTACATTTCAGTTCCCTGAGTCAGTGTACAACTCCAATATGGAGAGCTCTTAAAAAAGTCCTTTTAAATGCACCTGGCTCACACTAGCTGAAAGTGAAGATTTTGCAAGTTGCCTAGCAGGCAGTCTAATTTTTTACTTTTTATTTCTTACATAAGTGAGTGCAAGTCCATCTCTTTTATAAAGAAGTTATAGACCAGCCCAGTGTTTATTTACAGTAAGTAATGTCAAAAGTACACAGTAGTCACTGGAAATTATTGCATTTTGAACTTGCTAGAGAAAAAAAAGAACAATTGAGAAAAAAAAAAAATAGCTCCTGCAATGTATCAGGTGAATGTATCAGCTGAGCTATTTCTTGTCAAATCTGGGAAGCATTATTCCTGTCATATAGAGTGCTATGGTGTACTCCTCTGGCATGCTTACCACAAAGCTTTGGTTCCAGGATGAAGAGCCCTGCTCTCTTAAAGGTTCCTGAGGTAGAAAATAGAGATAGTCAATGCAGAACAAGAGGGTAAGTGGTTCAGTTCACAACCTTTGGGAGCACTTGCTTTTTCTGGTGATTATATTTGCTGTCTGAGAAGACAAGTCTCCTATTTTAACTATGTAAGTTAGGACCAAATAATTTAGGTATATAAACTAATCCATAAATAGTTGATCTGAATGTGGTCACCTCTGCTCAAGAAAAATAAATGGAAATGGAAGCAAGAGAAGACGAAACCCGATGAGGTGATAAAGGGAAGAGAAATTCATGTGAATAGTGAATAGACAGGGTGAATAGCGAAAGGACAGATCAAATTAAGCTGATTGAGTAGTGTGGCACATATGATAAAATGATCCTATAATAAATAGTACTAACTACCTGTACATGCCTACAGGTTAGGAATTAGAAGTTTCTTAATGGGTAGAACTGAAGTTCTGGAGCAAATGGAACATTTGGAGGGAGCAGTAGAGGGCAAAAAGTCTGAATACTCTGAAGACAGTTCTTAATACATGTTTGAAGGGGTTCATATGGACTACATGTCATTGCATGAACAGCTTAACAACTTTTGAGTTCTGTGATCTGATGTGATAAAAGATTTCTGTGGTCCCTTGTGCCGAGAGCTACACAATTTGGATTTTCTGCTGGGTACAGTCGGTAGTATATAAAAGACACCACAGTTTGTTAGTATGTATAATTTCATTGTCCATGTTTCTAAAAAGAGTAAATGATTCAAGAGTAAAAGGTGCAGAATTTTGATTCTGCTTAGTGAGAGAGTTTGCCAGCAAATCAGGTATTTCTCATTAGCTGTAAAAGGCAGTAGTCCAGGTACACATCTTAGTACATGTGTTATTAAATGTAAGTGTATATTCCCCCGAAATACATCCATGAGAGTGTAGCTCCTTGCTTCCCAAAACACACAGCAAGTAAACAAATGTGTGGTTCTAGTCATGGAATTAAAAAATATTAATGACGGGTTTGTGCCTTCATTTTAAGTTGAGTCTGAACTTTTGAAGCAGATGACCCAAATAGCCTGCCATAAAAGATAATTTCATTTGCCAAAATGAAACTGCCTTCTAGTATTAATGCTGTAATGAAATGGTTTGAAATATGAACTAAGACACTTAAGGAAAAAGATGCCCACTGTTCCCATGTTTAGTAGTTAGTTTTATAAACAATTACGTCCATGTAAAAAGCTTTATGATTTTATTTTCATCATTGACAGGCTGAGCTGTGTAGCTGTCATACTTTGCAGTCTTCCCTCCAGTGACAACCACATTGACAACATGTTATACTCCACATTGATTTTACAGTTAAGGAGCTGATTGTGATATATAGGGATTTTAAGAATTCAGCTGAGAGGCTGACTTTTGCCTTTTATCATTCCATTAAAATTTTATAACCATCTTTTTCATGTCATTTCATCCATGAATTCTTACTTTAGAAAGTGATAGCTACTGCTGTGAGCATAACTTTTTTCATGTTCAGAGCTTTTTATTGTATTAGCAAACTATCCCAATTATAGTTAATACTCATGTTTTACATAATTGTGGTGACCCTTTCAACCAAGGAGTATCGTACTAGTTGATTTGTATATAGAATTAGATGATTCTGCTTGCCATTTAAAAAGAAGCTGCACCAAATGAGTGTTGGGGACCAGGATTTAATGCTTTCCTATCCAGTGGGGCCAATTAAGCATCTCTCAAACGTCTTGTTTGAACTCAGAAAGTCTTAAAAGTCTCTCTTTTAAAAGGGCAGTAGGGAATGTGTGGGTAGGTATGCTAGCTACCAAAATACGCTTTCTGGAGGGGAGGGGGAGGGACTAGGGGGACCCAAAGTTTAGGTTTGACAGCTCCTCCCATACATTACAAATTGTCCTTAAGGAATCAGTCTGAACTCTGTTGGAATTGAAGCTCAGGTTCAACTAATTACCATGAATGTTTCACCTGTAATGCCTGCAACTTATTCAGCAGGAGTAAAAAGGCTTACCCACTCCCTTACAGCAAACTGCTTGAATATTGGGGGGCTTTCTTTGATTAGGTTTTTTTTTTTCCCCTCCTGCAGAAACTCACAGTTTAATAGCTTATTTATGAGGTATAATTAGATAAAATGCAAGTTTGTGGTTCAGTGGTATGTATTATATTTCAACTTCTCTCCCCATTAAAGTAGAATTTACAGCAATGTATTTTCAAGGTCTTCAGTTCCAAAAAATATTCTTCTCTTTCCCGCCCACCCCCCAAAAATTTTTGGTTTACAGTATATATATATAATTCAGATTTACATCTCCACCTCTTCATCTTTCATTGAAGTCTAAATAATGGACTGAATTTTGTTCCAACTTATGACCTAATTGATTTTACCCAAGAGTACATGCAAATACAATTTAATTACTCTTTACAACAGATCATCTTTTGTACTTGCAAATTCAGAGATCTAAATTAATCCTAGAGTGCACAAGCATTAAATACAGAACTCTGTCCTTCTTATCACTATGAGTAGAGCAGGATATGTGATCTGTCTGAGCTTTATGGAGTTGCTTTGTGATGCATCATATAATGAAAGGAAAAACACTGTTACTTTTCAAATTTAAAAGCAAAAAAAACCCCAAAAAACACTTGCTATACCAATTTTAAAGACATCAGTGGAATCTACCTCTGAATGTGAGAGAAGAACAAGGACTTCAGCTGTTACTCTAAAATATAGGAGTAACTTATTGTGCTGAATTTATTTGGTTCCTTTTTTTCCCCTCTCTCTCTTTTTTCACTTAAAACAGGAATTATTTGACTTCTTGTGAAATAAATTATTTTTCCTATAATGTTCCCTGTGGTTTGGACACCAGGAATTAAATGATAGTGTTGTTAACTACTATGGAATTCAGCATATACTGCTTTGTGTGTCTTGAAGTCTTGGCACACCCACAATCACTAATGAATTTTAAATTTTTGAACCCTTAGCATTTGAAACTTAGCCCCCTCCCTTTGCCCCCGCCTCAAATCCCCAAACCTAAAGCTATTTTAAACAATTACTAAATCCAAGTATATATTTTTTTAAGATTTCAGTAAAATGTAATGTTCATAGAAAAATCTCATAAATGTCAAAACTGCTATGGGCACAATAGAGGGAGTATAGTATTTTCTTGATCTGCTGTAGCAATTTATAGATTTCAGGATGTGGTTTATAAGAATGCTAAATGTTCTGGAATTACAGCTGTTACTGATCAGTGATTGAGCCAGATTTGTGTTATTGCACCATGTTCTTGCTTGTACCTAGAGAGCAGTAAAGCCTCAATATAATAAAAAGCACCTGCATTTTAAATGAAATTTCAATTGAAAAACTTAACAGCCCTTCAAATTGCAGAATTTAACGCAGCCCAGTAAAGCTTAAATAACACTTTGCCTCCACAGGCTGAGGGTTTTGCATTCAAGGTGACTTGATTGTGTCGCATGGTGAAATTATTTACAATTAAGGAATTTCTCTGGAGGGCTGCAGAGTATTTGCTGTTCCACAACACCTATGCAGGCATATGGTCGGTCTTTTTCAGTATTCATGGAAGCTCCTGAACCTTTATGATAATTGAATCAGTTAGAGTGCTGAGTGGAGCAAGCATAAAACCTGTTAACCTAAAGGTCAGATCTGTGCATTGTTTATTTATCAGTAGGTGAAAGAGCTAAATCGGCAGCTTCTGTCACAGTCGAAGTAAAAAATCACCTATAATATTAACAGGGAGTAGATAAATTGCAAAAAATGGATTAGAATTATAAACAGAATGAAGTAAAATATTGAATATATAATGAGAGATGCAGTAGGGGCTTACTGAGCTGTAAAATACACAGCTTTGTTATGCCTGTGCTGTTGGTTGCAATTAGTATCTAGCGCTCTAGAAAAACATCAACAAAAGCTAGAACGGCAAGTATATATTGATACCAAGCTGTACTTTTTCTCCACATGCTAACAGCATTGATAGGGCACTTTTGAGACACAGGAGGAAAAGGGATATAGAGGAGGAGGGAGGAAGGTTGGGGGGAGGGAGGGTGAGCAGCAGCTTGCCTTTGAGAAGAGAGCTATATTCATCCCTTGACTATCTGGGCCTACATTTTCCAAAGAAATAGGCTGTTTAGTAGATCTGAATTTCATCATTTTGAGCCTCATTTGATGAGTACTTTGTGCTGATACTGATTTTACAAATCACAGTCTGTTAGTAATTTTTCTTTCCTTTTTTTCCCCCCTTTTTTTCTGTTACAGAACCTGGACCTTTAGATCCACCACTTCTGCTGAATGTTACAGCAAGGGCAGCAAGCATCATCTGGCAGCATCCTTTAAAGCCGAATGGCTTTATCACTCATTATAATATTTACCAAAATGGCAAACTGCATGCTACAGTACTAGGAACTAGCTCTAACTGCACTGTAGAAGACTTGCATCCTTACACTGTCTATGTGTTTCAGGTAGAAGGATGCACTTCTAAAGGATGCTCTCTTTCACCCTCAACCCCAGAAATACAGACTCTTCCAGATGCACCTGAGGATATTCCTGCTCCAGAGCTCTATTCTGATACTCCAACTTCTGTGGTCATATCCTGGCAACCACCTGCTCGCTCAAATGGTGTTGTGGAAAATGTTACAATAGAAAGGAGGGTGAAAGGAACAGAACAAATATCAACTGTGGTGTCTCTCCCTTTCAGTCAGTCCACAAGCTACATTGACCAGAGCAGTGCTCTGAGCCCTTGGCAGAAATTTGAATACAGAGTGCTGATGAACACTCTTGACGGAGGCACAAACAGCAGTGACTGGTCAGAAGTTACCACTAGACCATCAAGACCTGCTGGTGTTCAGCCACCCGATGCAGAAGCATTGGGACCGTATTCAGTTCAGGTAGGAATAATTCTCGTGCCCTCGTGGCTTTGACATGTTTTCCTTGTAGCAACTGTGTATTTAAGAGAGACATCTACTGGCTGAGCCAACAGACTTCATTGCTGCAGGGGTAGTTGAATAATTAGTGTCTGTCCTTTGGCTCAAAAGCATTAGATTCCTTTCCATTTTTTTTTTCCTTTACATGAGCCTCTGGCATTATATTCCAGCTCATTTTCTTCCTTACACACCTGATGTATTTTCAATATTAAACTTGAATGATTACTTTTAACTTCCTAATCAGATAAAAAAATGACCTACTACCTTCTCCAAAATTTCAAGACTTCATTAAAATGCTAAGAAGTAAAAAAGATTTTTTTTTAGTGTAATTAAATCTTCTGTGTAATTATCAGATCTTTTTTAATGGCTAAGGAAGAAAAAAATTGCATTTTTGTTCTCCTGATTTACGAAAGAAGAGTCTTACAGGACTACCTAGGAAGTTTTCAATTATTCACATCATTCTGTTGGGAATGAACTCTAGAGGACAGGATAACTACCATTGTTTTGGCTTGCATACAAACTTCATTCAAGGGAAATTAGTGTAACCAAACAAGAGGGATTTTTGTAGCTTAGAAGCCTCTTTTGTGTAAATACACACATGCTTCCATGGATTCAGTCTTGTACTAATGCCAAAAGTATTGGTACAGTAGCTTGCTCACCAGAGCACAAAACAAAGGACATTTGCATAAGATTGAAGTTCATCTGTTAGATTTATTATTTTTGGTATACAATGTATTTTCAAAAGGTAAACAGAATGGTGTTACCAATGTGATCTGAATAGTTTGAGAGTATGAATTTCAGAGTAAACCAACACTGATTTTTTTGCTTTGTTCACACATAATTTTAAGCTCTGAAAAAAACCTACTCACCATTACAGAGAAAAATCCTGAGCTTTTAAAATTATGTTTTAATGTCTAAGGAATTGTGTGTTATCTCTGTGTTAATAGCAAATGAGTTCAATATGAGTACAATGATTACTGTAAGAATTAATAACGATCGACCACTAGTAATTATGATGAATTGCCAGACTCCTTATTGAAGGTTTTGGTGATCTTCTTCCAGGACTCTGCCCTCTGTGCTTCTGTAGATATATCTTAATATACACCACAATTTATAGTAAAGCATTTTTCATGGATTTACCCAAAGCTGCAATGATGAATAAATACTAGCTTTAGTTCAATAGCATGTTTACACACATGTCCACATTTTACTACCTGAGCACACTGGCTCCAACTCCAAGCACAAAGAATAAGTCATTGCAACTTTTAAAGCTTCAGTTAATGTAATAAGAGCATAATAATTTTATATCTTACCCCTCTTTTTATTTCTCCAAGTGCAGTCAACACTTAATCCTAATTTTAAAGTCTGTGAGTTATCAGAAGTTGTGCCATTCTTTACTGGATATCTTTTCCTGAGATCAGAGGTGTATATTCAGTTGTATTTTTGTTGTATTTTGCTCAGCTCCAAGATTAAGTAACCTACCAATACTAAAGGTCAGTTTGGTCATTTATTTCTTCTGAAATCTGAAGTCAGGCAACACTCTATGATAATTTAGTTTCAATGTAACATTTCTTTTAAAATTTGTTTTCTTTTCTTACCGAAGAGTTCAAATGCTTCTTTTCCTTGTTCTTCCCCAGTCTGTCACTATCACTCAAAACTCTTTAAAGCCCTTTAGTTGTCTATATTGTATGAACTCCTGTATGAGTAGTGGTCCTATTTTGTGTCACTGCTGCTCTTGTAATCTCAGGCTTGCTTTTTCCCACCTGAAGACAAATACTTTTTTGTTCTGTTAAGACTAATTTCCATCAAAGATCCTGAAGCCTGGATGATTTTATTTCCATGATTAGTTTTTACTGTTAATTTTTATTAATTTTAAATATTTAAGCTAAAATGTTCAAAATAGTTACAGGTGGCAGCATTGAATTGAAAAAAGTGACTTATGTATATACCTTTCCAAATTACTCTCTTCTGAGTATCTCTTCTGCTGAATTCTCTCTCTCAGTGTACAAAACATTAGTGTTCTTTGCTCATGCAGACATAAATTCTAGTATTTGTCAAGTATTTTATTTTGCATAATGTTGTTCCATTTGATATTCATCACAATTTATGGAAAGTTGGGAATACTTGGTAAAGTTCCTGTGCAGAGGGTATCCCATGGCTGGGACATCACTTCTGATTTCTAAGATTCCAAGACTTCTTAAAAATCTTAACATTTCTCTTACTTGGCCAGGTCAACAAGGTATTTATTTATTTATTTATTTATTTATTTATTTAGCGTTTATTATTCTATTTTGTTATTCTATATTATCTCTTAAAAAAATTGAAACAAAGCTATAGTTGCAGAAGAGTTCATTGCACTTCATCACTGAAGAGATAACAGACGAGGCTTGCTGCACCCAGTGGTTTTCTCACCTTCTGTGTGTTTGCAGATGGGAGCACCAGAGGAATTTCATCTTGCTTGTTGCTCTTCTTACAGATCTGTCAAATGGATTAGCTTGCTAGTGGTGGTGTTGTTTCCTTCTCTGCACTTTTATGGCAAATTCATGTTAAGTGTAGTAAGACCATCCAGTGGGCTGTACCATGTCTCTGGGGCTGTCTTGTGTGTATGCTGTGTACTGGGACAATACAAGAAGAACAAGGTAGCACCTGTTTGCAAAACATTTGGGGTTTTTTGCCCTGTTCTCTTAAACTAGGCTTATAGATCTGAATAGCTGCTCTGCAAACCCACTGTGTCCCTTCACCCCAGAAATATGCTAGTTGCACAGGCAGAACAACTGTGCAGTACTGGGCGAGGTTTCCTGTGTGGAAATAGGATGGATTTGGTTTGGAACTGCTTTACATTGATGCCTTTAAGCTCTAGTGAGAATCCTAGAAAGGCATACTTTCCCTGCTGAGTAGACCAAGCCCACCACACCTGCAGTGCATATATCATCTATGCAGTGTTCAGATCAAATTTGTGGAATCCTTTGTGCTGTACAGTGCTCTTATCTTACTCGGTGTCAACGACAGTAACTCTTAAGCAGAGGGTGGAAAACAAGCCGTCTCTTTGGGAAAGAGATTTTAATTACCTCTTCCCCTAGAAAGAGCTGTCCTCCCAGGTTAGAGCGGGAGGTATCAGAAGGGCACTGTGGGAAAGATTAGCAAGAGGCTCCTTTACCAAGCCACGGTCGCAAATCAATAGAGGCTTTCAGCTGTCAGTGCAACCAATCCCTAAACCATGAGCGCAAATATTTACTTCTACTGAAAACAGAGAGAATTTACAAAAAAGAGAAACATATTTCCATCCCTTTATTCAGTCATAGAATCAATATAAATGATTTGAGGATGTGAAGAATTCAAAATGCTCCAGGATAGTACTCACTTGAGTATCCAGCTTATTTTCATAAACCAAAGCTTTCACTCTGCAAGGAGGAAAATATCAGCACAGCAGGTCACTCTCATCATAAACACATCTGATGTGTATGTGCTCTTTTAACATTTAATTTTAATCAGAATGGACCAATATCTCTCCATAACATTTAACTTGCTTTCTTTTGTGCAACAGAAAGTGTAAAGCTGTCAATAATTTTTAAACTACCCATTTCAGTGACACCTGCATGATATTTTTTAATATTTGCTGAATTGATAATGTTCATGGTAGCGGAGTATAATGCGCAATAAACTGCTTTTGTGGTTGATTAAATGCCAAAGTGAAGTGGAGGTATTCAGCAACTGCAAAAGCCGTTTATTTAGTATATGCCAATGCCATGAACATTATTCCTGTTACACAAGATTTGCTATACTCTAATGTACAGAAGTAGAAAAGAAATTGTTTCCTTTTCTTGTGAGGGTTGCAATTGCTGTGCTGCTTCAATCTCACACTTCACACTGATATGACATTCAGGAATGTACCTAGGTTGAGTGGCTTGAGGAAGAGGCTGGTTTACAGAGTGAATAATTATGTAATGGAGTTCTTTGTGTAGGAAAAGCTTTATGTGGCTGGATACACTGAACTGAATTAACTGTAGAGTGCTAATTGTCCAACTTTGGCCTTATGACTTTTGATAGGAGCAATTCCCTTTCATTGCTGGGGTTCTTTCTTGAGGACTTTGACCTGGGAAGGCAGCTGTAGTCTTGATTATTGGCTTAAGCAGAGATTTGCTGATTCGTGTTGGCCTATTTTGTTCTCCCTCGCTGACCAGTGCCACCAGCTGGACCCTGATTGAAAAAAAGCTGCAGCCATTTCCTGTCATTCTTCATGTAAATTTTTTCTCAAGATAGAAGTTGGTATGAGCTGTATGTACTGATGTTTCTCTCAAGGGGAATGGATTTTTTTCCTTTTTGATGCTTAAAGAGATTATAAGAGAATGATTTCATCCTGGTTGGATGGAATAAGTACTTCATTGACATATAGTTCTTGTGCTATGATATTCTTTCATGATAACATCATTTACAGAAACTTCCTGTAATTTGATTAGATACAAAATGAGAAAAATAAAAATCATGATTATTTCATTGACTTCTCTCTTAGTATATATTATATATGTTACCTGCAAAAAATAAAGGGCCGTGGTCATTCTGTAGCACTAAACTGTCATTCGTCTTTCTAATTCCTTTTTTTTTTTGCATATTGATTCAATATCATGTTATTGATTTTTCATGGATTATTTATTTTCCCTAAGTATTTCCTCATGTCTTCTCTGACTGAGGAAGAGTTATAGGCTTTTTAATTCCATTGTCATTCACGTTTGTTGTTACAAAGAGATGACAATCTCTTTACAGTTCACCTGCCATTCTTTTCTTTGTACAGAAGAAACTGAAGCAAAGAAGGCTGATATTCCACCCTACAGATTGAACAATTTCATTAATTTACTGTCCACAGGATCTTCAAGAGTTGCCAACTGTACTCTTTCAGTGCAATAGATTATCATTTATTGCTACAGAGCAATCAACTTTTCTAGTAGCTATGTCTCAAATTTGAGTACCAAACTGGATATGCAAGTGATGAAACAGAAATAAACAAGGCCCTATTTTTATAGATGTCTTCTGTTCTTCATCACCACAGAAGCTGGAGAGTGGACTGCTAAATGCCTGTTGTTTTGTAAACAGGCTGGGACTAAAATACACAGGAGAAAGATTTCAGCTGACACATTTAAGGCAATATACTCCATAGTTAGAGTTTGAGAAAGAATGTATTTTCTTTATCTGTTTTCTTCCTACAGAATTAGTTATAGGCACACGCTCTGGAACTGCATTTTTTATCTCACTCATTAATGTTTGCTGCCCTGTTAAGTTGCTTCTGATTACAGAATGTTGGATGCAGTATTAATCACTCCATGGTCACTGAAGTTGTTGACTAACAGTGAGATGATCCTTCGGTGTTTCTCCTCTGCAGGTTACTGTGTGGCTGAGAATGAGACTGTGATGACCCTTCTTCTCTTCCAGGTTAAAATTCTCTGTTGCCATTTCATTCTCCAGATACTTCAGTCTGCAGTTAGCCAAGAACATAATTTTGAGAATACAAACAACACTAATACCTAGGCTTCGTACGCTAAAGGGAGATGCAGTAACAGCTTCATGCTGGGAAGGAAAAAAAAAGGGGGTTGTACTTTGTTCACCACACTTCCAGTTTCATGCAGGTATGCCTGGTGCATCAGGGAAAATTGTTTAGGAGTGATCAATCCTTGTGTGAAGGTTGCCATATGATGCTGCTAAGGTCAGTGAGACCTTGGTTCATTTGACACATAAGTGCTGCTTGAGTAACTTAGGATATTTCAACACCCATAGGAACAACCTTAACTTGCACACTAGAGGTTTTCCACATGTTAGGACTGTGATTTCTTGCACAGCTTGCACATTTGATACAGATTATACAGTGGGGTGAACTAATCAGGGTTTCATCAGCTATATACCTCTGCCTTTGATACAGTTGAAACACTCCAGGGTGGGTGTTTAGAATCATAAAAAATATTCTTTCAGCTTTCTCACTACTCCAGCTAAGTCGTTCCAGAAGTTTTTGTAATAGCAATCTGTTACTGCAAACTTGGTCGTGCTATTCTTCTGCAGTAGTCCTTGCTGAAGTTGGATGTAACTCATGTGCTAAGTGTCTAATTATCAGTGACCTCTGTCAGAATTTGCATTTCTGGTCTGATCCTGATTCTTGATTGAATCCCACTACAATTTCTGTTAAGACAGATAAGAACTTAGGAGGAAGTTCATCTCCCAGCTGCTTTTGTGGGGCTGGAGTATGGTCAGAGGACTCTAGTCCATTGGCTGGAATGCAGAATTAGGGTAGCAGGTCTTTTTTTGGAATTTTGCTTCTTTCTGATATGTGAGTTATTCTCAGATTTAGTCTTTAGATCTCTAAAACTGGAATAATAATATTTGCAATTTGAGACTTACAGTGTACTTTGAGACCAACAGTGAAAAGCTCTCAGTAGTGTATTTATTACATTCTGTTTGTAGATGTTACAAGCAATAGCTAGGAGAAATGAGAATAAAATGAAGCCAAACATGCTGATTTAAAAGCAAACTGTCGAAGCCAGACCTGAACAGTAAAATAGCTACGCATGTGCCAATACCTCTCTTCACATAGCTCAGAATTAAGTTGCAGAGTTCCAACTGCTGTCAAAAAAGGAAAAAAAATTCCAAGGTTATAACTGTTTAATGGGGAGAAAATGACTAATTTCTGTCTCTTTAAATTTTGTGGTGGAGAAAATAAGGTCCTTTGATCTTTAAATGAAAGCTTCCAGAGTCATTACATTGAATCAGTTAATCTCTCCCAGTAGTTACCTTATTCTCTCTTCCTCATGGGCATCCTCTTTCATGGTCTCAGTGCTGAGCTTCAAATCAATGAACAAACTGTTACTGCTTCCAACACAGCCTGTCTAGTGAGCTTTCCCTCTTTCATGCATTGCCAAGCTCTTACCTCAAACCTTGGCACATCAAAGTGGAGAAGAGGTCCAGTAGTGTGTTAATCAGGCAGTCTCCATCATCTTCATTTACACTGTATGGGTCAGGCCTCTTGACAAGAAATGTTTGTGAAGAATTGTGTGTCCTGTCATTCCCAGGTGACAGAGATAATTCTAAGCAAGTCAAGTGACACAGCAGTGTCTGGAAGTACCCTTGATCGTCCTCATTATCTAGTTCAAAATATACTAACCAAAGTGACAACTGATCTATGCATCTATGTAAAAGATATCCACGCCCAGACAAAAATAAGTTGCACTGTATGTGCTGCTGGCTGAAAAATTTCTTGTTCATATTGGTTTTCATTTCTCTTAGAAAAAAAAAAAAGAAATTTCCCGGTGTAAAATCATGAAGCATTTCTGTTACTTTCAGTATGAGATATTCTATCTGCTAGTACACGGCACGTGCTGTGAAGTAACACCTGGGAGTTTTTTCAAGTATACCAGCTAATACACACACTATAAAACTCAGGAGCTGAGGTTCTGGAGCAGCATCTGTTCTCCTGCCATGTTATTAATCTGTTCTTTTATGTGAAGGGGTTACAGTATATGGTGAATCTATCACAAGTTGTAGTAGAGTAATATTTTGGTTTTAGACATAAAAGTTAGGCATCTAAAATGAAACATGATTAAAAAATAACTCACCCTCTCTTCCAGGAAATAAGATTCGTGTGCTGGTTTCAGCTGGGGTAGAGTTAATTTTCTTCACAGTGGCTAGTTATGGGGCTGTGTTTTGGATTTGTGCTGAACACAGGGTTGATAATATAGAGATGTTTTTGTTATTGCTGAGCAGGACTTGCACAGAGCCAAGGCCTTTTCTGCTGTTTGTACTGCCATGCTGGTGAGGAGACTGGGAGTGCCTGGGAAGTCGGGAGGAGACACAGCTGGGACAGCTCACCTCGTCTGATCAAAGAAATATTCCCAACCATATGAACTCATGGTCTGTATGTAAAACTAGGGGGAAGAAGGAGCAGGGGAAAGGTTTGGATTGATGATGTTTGTCTTCCTGAGTCATCGTTACGTGTGATGGGTCCCTACTCTCCTGGAGATGGCTGAACACCTGCCTGCCCATGGGAAGCAGTGAATTAATTCCTTGTTTTGCTTTGCTTGTGTGCATGGCTTCTTTTGCTTTTCATATTACTGTCTTTATCTCAACCCATGAGTTTTCTAGCTTTTACCCTTCCTATTCTCTCCCTGATCCTGCTGGTGGGGGAGTCAGTGAGTGGCTGCTTGGTACTTGGCTGCTGGCTGGGGTTAAACCACAACAGATTTGGTACAAGGTGAATGTTTTTAGACAATTTTCTCTTCTGAGAGGGTATTACTAGGAATTTTCCAAAGTATTTGGCATACAGTTCTTTTATTAGAAGCCGCCTTGCATTAAGCAACAAGTAAGAAGGCTTTTTTCACCAATAATGACAGATTTTCTTTATTAATATTTCTAGAAAAGACTGCAAATATATTATCTTCACTGAGGCAGAATTTTAGGATAGGTGCTACACCTCAAACAACATTAACATAATCATGGTTGCAAATGTGAGTGTTTTGCTGTGACGTGTCAGACCTTAAAATCATCTGTGCTTCTTCCAGCAGCTTCAAAGAGATGTCCCTGAAACTAAAAGTGAATCAAGCTCATTCTCCTCTTTCTGTGACACAGACAATGCATCCAGTGTGTGCATTGTGATAGCAACAAAAAGCACTGGGGTTGGAAAAAATCTCGCCTGAAATTTATTGACCTAAATGCTTTCTACCTTGTCGTGGTTTAACCCCATCCAGCAACCAACCCTCATACAGGCACTTACTCACTCCCTCTACAGTGGGATGGGGAAGATAATTGGAAGAGTAAAGGTGAGAAAACTTGTGGACTGGTATAAAACCAGTTTAACAGGTAAAGCAAAAGCTGCATGCACAAGCAAAGCGAAACAAGGAAATCATTCACAACTTCCTACGGGCAGGCAGATATTCAGCCCTCTCCAAGAACGCAGGGCTCCATCACATGTAATGGTTACTTGGGAAGACAAATGCCATCACTCTGAACATACCCCCTTCTCTCTTCTCCCGCCAGCTTTATATACTAAGCATGATACCATGTAGTATGGGAGATCCCTTTCATCATCTGGGGTGAGCTGTCCCAGCTGTGTCCCCTCTAAATTCTTTGTGCACCCCCAGCAGGCAACTCAGGGCAGCGTCCAGTTAAGTTTTTATATCAAATTCTCCATCCTTGCATGTCCAAGGATTGTACAGCCTGTGTGTGCACCCTGTTGCAATTTCTGATTATGTATCTCTTACTTTTCTTTGCATTTGCTTCCCTTGTTTCTACTTATGTCCTTTGCCTCTTGCTCCGTTACGGGAGTGAGAAACAGAAAAGGCCTTGATGCTTTGTGAGCACTGCTCAGCATATAACAAAAACATCCCTTTGTTATCAACACTGTTTTCAGCACAAAGCCAAAACAGCCTCACAGTAGCTGCTATGAAGATAGCTCTTCCCAGCCAAACCCAGTACAGAGGTGTACTTGAAAACCTTTTCTGTTGTCTGTGCTGATCATCCATTCTTTTCCGTTTCCTAGGCTTATGACTAGATTACATGAACTACTTCAAAATGAGAGATTTGCTCAGTGTCTATCAAAATGGTACAGAATCAATTCCTACCTTCTGTGAAATTTTTCATTGCTTTATCATTAGTATGTTCTTTATTTGTTTGATCATGATTTGGGGCCAGAAGTAACAGAAATCTGAATAGAGCATTTGATAATTAGCCAGAGCTAAACCTTTCCTATGTGGGCACCAATAATCTTGGTTTTCCTGTCTTTACTCAAGATCACCCTGTTTCTAATTCTCTGTTTAATAGTATTCCAGATTCTGTTATCAAAATCCTTCAGCTTTCTCCAGCACTTTGCTGCCAGGTTTCTTACAAGTCTGATGGCCCAAGAGGTCACTCTGTACCGAAGATATAACATTTTGTAATCCCCAAGGGTTTTTAAAAAATCATTTCGTAAATCAAGCTTCTCTGTTTCCATAGCTGTGTGTAATTGTGCATATACATTTTAAAAGATACTTATTTTGGAGACTGGAGAGAATTAAGGAAAAACATTCAAATTAACAGATACTTAAGTATCTTGGTATTACTATTTAACACTTCAATATTGTCTTTCTTCATTTTTTTCTATGCAAACCTAGGTTTTGTGCATATCTATGCATATCTAGATTTTCTCCATTTCTGTGTTCTTTGCTATGTTGGATTCAATCCTTAATTATCCCGTGCTTGGGAGAAAGAGACAGCAATTGTTATAGTTTAGTGGGTGAACAGCAAGGAAAACAGCCTCAGAGCAAAGCAAAGCTGCTATGGTTCCTGCACTGGGACTTCTAGGGAAAGAAGGATGAATAGATGCTTTTACACTACCTTTATGAAAGTTTGAGATTCTTAATACAGTTACATGCTGTTATTGTGTCAGTCTGAAGTCCCCTCTGTTGTGGTACCATGGCAGAAAGCCTTAAAAAAGAATTTAGAACAATCTTGCACTTTATAGTGCAATGATTTGAGTGATTCCTCAGTGGAGCTGGTAAGAATAAATATATATAACAATGTGCTTTAAAAGAAAAAAAAAGAAAAACTTAAAAAAACCCCCACCTAACCTCAGTTTAGTAAAAGTAAAACCACAGTGAGAGTAGCAGTATGTGTATGTATATATATGTGTGTGTGTGTATGTATATATATAAATATATAAAAAACATTAATTCTGTATGCAATTTTCAATCTTTTTATGATAAAGTTTTCTCAGTATAATTTTATAGTTTTTAAAATGGAAAACGGTGCCTGTTCTTTGTCTGATACTTACCAGTCTAATTTGTTAATGAAAAATAAAAGGGAAAACCTGCATATTTCCTCATATAAAGAGTGCAGGAAAATCTGTTTTCTTATAGGAGCTAATGCAGTTATATATTTCTGAAAATTGTGCAAACACAAAATAAGATTTGGTTTTACTCTACACTAATAGATGAGCACACCAGGTAATACACCTTAAGAAAGTAAGTGACAGTAATACCTATAATAATAACTTTTGCTAATGTATCTGAACATGTCATGGAATTTTGAGTGACATGGAGCATTCACATTTTACTGGTGAAACAAAATATTAGATTTTTCAATGGCTAAAACTGTTACTGCAAACCTCACTAAAATTAAAGGAGATTAGATTTCTAACTGATGTACGTTTAAAAATAAAAGTCTATTTTGATGAAGAAGGAAAAGAACATCTTCAAATCCCGCTTCTGTCCATCTGTAGCATGTTGTGTTTGTATTTCTGAAATCTGTTATTTTAATTATTTTTTTCTCCCCCTCCTCCTTCAGGTCTCATGGAAACCTCCTCTGATACAAAATGGAGAAATCCTTAATTATGAGATTCGCATGCCTGATCCACGAATTGTCATTACTGGGAACCCTTCCTCAAGGTTAAGTCATTTGGTGACTAATCTTATACCCTATACAAACTACTCTGTCACTATAATAGCTTGTACTGGAGGTGATGGCTTTCTAGGAGGCTGCACGGAGAGTTTGCCTACGAGAGTGACGACACCTTCAACCATTCCTCAGAGTGTTAGTCCATTGTCTGTGACTCCAATCAGTGAGTCCTTTATAGCCATTTCTTGGCAACCACCACTAAGGCCAAATGGTCCTTATCTGAGGTAAGCTGCAGCTGAGATAGCAGTTGTCTTCTCCATACCTAAACCTAACACAGAAAATTCTGAGTGATGCAAGCTTTGTGTTGTGATCTCTTAATTTCTGACTTTTTGAAGTTTCTCTTTAGGGCTCAGCAAAGAGCAAGTGTGTTGTCTGTGCTGGAAGACTCTGGGTCTTTCAGATCAGTGCTGTTTGAAAAGCCAGAAGTAGTAAGCACAGGATATTTGCAAAGTCATAACTAATTTGGGCTGTAGCATCAGCCACTTTTTGGTGATGAGTTCAGGCAACAAGTTCCACCGACAAAATGATGAGAAAAATATGAGATCTCTGTAAATATGAGTAACACATCCAATATTCTTAATACTCTATGTGGGTTATTCCACATTAAAAGAAAGTGAACATTTGGAAGTGTGATGACTTAAAATAATCTTCAAAACTTAAGTGATGAATAAGTTATAAATGAGACAGTGCATGAGAAAAATGGAAGTTAAAATCCTAGAATTTAGGGTGCATAGCCAAAATAAGAAATGCAATTGAGTACTGGATATAGCAGGCTGGATTTCACCACAGGAACCAAAGAAAGGCATCTCCTCTGAGATTTTTCTGCAATGTTGGAATGGGGATCTTGATTTAAATGTTGATTACTGAGTGCGTGTGTGTAGATATACATTAAAAAAAATATGGATTTGAGTGCATAAAGGTTTATAAAGACAAATATATCTTTATATATACCCAATAAAAAATGTCAAATCTTTCCTTCTAGTGCTTTAACGTATCATGAAACACTGTGCATGGAATTATAGCTCTCTCCATATGTTCTGGTTGCTAGCTCTCTTCTAGGTGCACTGATGGGTTCAATAATTATCATGTAATGCCATTTCAGTTGCGTATGTTATTACAGCACAGTAGCTTGACTTTTTCTTCAGGCTTAATTAGAGCACACTACAACTGAATGAAACGATGATTGTTCTACAGTAAAATCTGAAGTTTCAGAAAAGCAGTCCCTGTTATTCTGGGGTTAACAACATGACCATTTTACCATAGATTATTGAAGTAAATCAGCACGACCTACATCTGCAGATTTCACTTCTTTCATGGTGTGCCATGCTGCCCTCAACAAGAACAACCACTGAAGCAGCTGCTCTGTACAGCATGATGGAACAAGAAGTCTGCAGCAAGCAGAGTAGCAGCAGCAGCTGCCAGTGGGGGTGATTTACACATGATCAGCACTCAGCATTCAAAAAGATTTGATGTTTTTCATGACTCTTCTATTAAATATGCTGGACAGAATATGCCAGGATTGTTTCCTATAAAACTGTAATGATCTGTCTTTGGACTGACACTAATGAACCACTCATGTGAGAGTTGTTCTTGTTATAAAGTAATCTGATTTTTTTTTACAGAGTTTGAGTTTCATTAGTTTTTACTGTATAATTTCTAAAGTTGTAATCGCAATTTCTGCAACAATTTGGTTTGGCATCACTAAGTGGCACAATGCTTGCTTGTACCTGTTGAGGATTATTCCCTAAACTCAAGGCTGAAAGTTGTTGAAAGGTGCGCACGTACATCCTACCTGCCATGGAGCACAGGAAGCCTCAGATCTCTTGTAAAAGAACATCTCAGTTGATTTCTGGTTTTGAAACAATACAAGATCACTGTATGCAGTACCTGTTAAATACCTCTTAATTCAGGATTTCAAATCTGGAATGGTATTGTCCAACATTTCCTCTCCAAACTGGAGATGATCTTAACATTAAAAAGTGTCAAATTACACATGAAGCCATTGATCAGCATGATCATGGCAGCAGAGTGCTGACCCACACCGAGGTATTCTGCAGAATACTTAAACAGGGAAACATTTTCACAAATATGCACTTGAAATGACAACCTTTAAGATCCACCTGAGTATCCACATACTTTTGTCTAGAATTTAACAGTAGCACCTTTCCAAAATGGGCAGCAGGGACAGGATGAAGCACAGCAGCTCAGCACTTCAGAGAATCAAGTTGTGTATTTAAGTGAATATATGCATATGACCCTAATTTGCTGGGCATGAGTGGAAACACTGTTGTAACAATAGTTTGATTAAAACTGCAGTTCAGCATTGAAAGCAAATCCAGACTGGTTCTATAGCTGGTATAAAGGGTACAAACATGTGACACCTTACAAATAAAACACCACTATCAAACAGAACAAAAAAAATTAACATGTCCTGTGAAATTCAATAAAGAATAATAATGTTAAAGATTTTTAAAAAATATATCTAATTTTGTTTCCTTTAGAGTAGAGTTTCCTATGTAATCTGCTAGAATGATTAGGAAATGCAAACTATAATACTATCTATCCCCTTTAGTTTGTGTAGACATTAAGTGGTTTAATTTTTGTTGAATTCCATGAAGGTTTTATGTAAAAGATGATGAAGAGTGTGTGATGCAACCTTGGTGAAAAGCATCTTTTCTAAATCAGGCAGTCTCATGGCTGACCTGATGAAAGATGGGCTTTGGCTGACCTGCTGTTTGGAACAGAGACAGGAATAGAGCTTCAGATAACAATTAAAACCAGGATGAAATAGTTTGGTCTTTCAGGGTTCTTTCTCGCATCATGAATGTCTACCCCAATACAAAGGTGCCTTGCTAAGGCCTATAGATGGATCAAAATGAGTTAACTCATTCTGTGCCTGTTTTTACCCATAATTTGCACTGTGGTTTTTTGCAAAAGTACATTAAGTACAAAGGCACACTTAAGTTACTACTACTAGTAAAATAGTAATTGCAATGCTGTATGTTGCAGTACATCTGCAAGAAGGATGCCTTATCATTTCATATTCTGGAATAACCTGTGAAAATCATACGAGTCTGCATAAGATACTGTTATGGGGCTGTTTGGACTTGATCTTCATAACATTTCCACAAAGATTAACATCTGTAAATCATTAAATAAACTAATTTTTTTCAAAAGGAAGTGCTTCATTTTCCATTTTCAAAGTAGGGTTTGGTTTTTTTAAGTAATTGAATGTTTTAAATCATGAAAGATTAAAAAGAATGTTTCTCAGAAAGTTTACAGCTGTAAAAACAAAATAATGTGTTGCTTTAAAAAAACTGGTTGGCTTTTTTTTGTGTGTGTGTGTAATAACATTAGTTGAGATAATCCTGGTGTTCTGCTTGTCTTTTGTGTTAGATATGAGCTCCTGAGACGTAAAATCCAGCAACCACTTGCATCAAATCCCCCTGAAGATTTAAATCTGTGGCACAATATTTACTCAGGAACTCAGTGGTTTTATGAAGATAAGGGTCTTAGCAGGTGAGATTACAAAAACTATAAAAACAAATGCTGGCATTTTGTATAGTGTATGTTTAATAGTTCAAAGTATTTCTAATGTCTTTATGTAGTGAACATATTAATTATGTAATGAAATATTTTTTGTCATCATCTTCGGTATTAATCATTCTAATATGCAGGGATTTATTCTTAGTCTGTCATTCTTGACTCATATATTGTTTTGCTCTGAAAAACAAATGAAAATAAAAATCTTGTGAAATTTTAGCATTGATATGCTCATGCAATCAAACCATTTAAATTTATGTGTACATGTACTCTAGATTTGTGTGTTGGCAAAGTCAGAGCACAGGCAGAATGGATGTTTGAGAAGTCCTAGATGGGAGACATTTGCAACTTGGTTTCAGCAATGTTTCTTTTTTTACCTGGTTTTGTTGTGTTAACTTCATCACAGTTGAATGCAGAGTGTTGAGAGTGGAGAAATGGAGTGAGTGTTCTGTTCCTCAGTATGTAGCAGTGCTTATTGTGTAGTGTAGAGCAAGACATTTTCTCTTGGCCAAACTTAGTTTCTGCATCTTGAAGTCAAGGCTGCTGTTCTTTAAGGCAAACAAACAAACACATCAAGAAATTGTAATGGAAGATTAAACATGAATTATGCATTGGATTTCTCATAGGTGAAGTCTTGGGAAAACTCTTATGGATGGTTTCAGGATGAGTGTTCTCTGTGCTTGTGTGCTGCCGTGCTTTGAGAACTGTATGTCTTTGGCCTTCAAATATCTGAACTTGCCTCTTACTTCTGTAAAAATTGTGTGAGTGTCCCTCCTGAACACAACGTGAACCAGGAGAATGTGACCTCTGCTCCTGCCATTGTATAGACTGAACCAAGCCAAGGGCTACTGCCTCTGGCTTGTCATTGCCTACTTGCTAAAAGTCACTTCTCATTTCTATCTGTTGCAATAACTGATCATGGAACTGTTCTTGTATCAGTCCTGCCAAAGTGTCCATTTCTTCCTTTCAACCATGTTTGAAATTCTACATAGAGTTTCCTTTGGTTTTAGTTTGGCTCATTTCAGTAGCATAGACAGTTATGTTACCGGTTCAGAGGGGGCAATACATTCTGTCAGGGTCCAAGTGACCAGTCATTAGGCACAGTGGCATTTTGGATTGAATGAACTATGGCCAGAAAAGTGTGCCTAGCCCTTGGACACACCTGAACACTTCTTTTGGGGAGGGTTCTGCAACCTGCAGCTATATTTTTGCAGTCATTTTTTATTGTATGTGTGCTACAGTGTCCAAGAAAATAATACACTTGCAAAGAGAGAAATAAGATGTGTTATGTATGTTGTCACTGTTCCTCAATGCTTATAGTTACAGGTGGAGCTAGTGAGTTCCCATTAATTTGCTTTCTTCTTGTGGGAATATTAAAGCTCAGCTCTTTTGAAAATCGGGGTGTTTAGTGAAGTGTCTAAAAAAAAGTAAATATTAAAAAGTAAAATGAATTAAATATACACTGTGAGTGACTTTTTGTACTAAAACCTCTAAATATTAGACATTAACTGTATGTTCCTTTATTGCATTTGTAGACATTTATCCCAACGTGTTGCAGCTTCAGTGAAAATGTGAAGATGATCCTTAGTTTCTGTTCTTGTGTAGTTTTGTGTGAGGCTTTTTATGAGGAAATTAAATTTGATATTATGAAATCCCACTTAAAATACATTAATACACCTTTGATATAATGATGAAGTGCCAGTCACTTACTTGGTTTACTAAATACACATGTAGGATTTCATAAATCTATGTAAGTGGAATATACACAGTTCTGAAGAAATTACTTTATTAAATGAGTTTGAACTCCTAGGAGCTTTTTTTGGATGCTTTTGTAGTAGAAGAGTCCTGACTGTGTGGAGAATCTCTTTTACAAATGAGACTCTGCAAGTTAAAAATCAATGGGTTTCCCAAAAGAGAAAAAAAGCCTCATTTGATTAAATTCTGATCCAAATTTTGGCAGGTTGCCACTGCTGTAATTACATATTGAATTGAGCTATAATCTCTCAACACCTCAGAAGCTACAACTATGAAGAAGTGAAATAATGTGTTTTATTTTCGTTACTGTGTTAATCGTGCTGACTTATTTGCAAAAAATAGATGCCTCTTATAAAGTCTTCATTGGTGCACATCATGCAGCTGAATTTTGTTACAGGAGGAGAACTAACCACAAAACTTTGGCACAGACAGAAGGCTTACAGCAAGTATTTGCTATGTCTGTGTTTCATTTTTCATTCCATTTCATTATTTTTAAAATGTCTCAGGTACACAACGTATGAGTACAAGCTCATAGTGCACAACGAGGTAGGATATACACCAAGTGAAGAAGTGGTAGCTACTACATTAGCAGGATTACCAGAGAAAGGAAGTGTCCTCGTTGCACGTGCTGTTAATCATACTGCTGTAGAAGTCGAATGGTCAAAACCAAGTAAGTGTGCTTAGTATTCATTCCAGTAACTAGATGGTAACCTGCCATCACTTACATTGGTCTGCCTTGCTCTCACAGGAAACACAGTCCTTGTCTTGATTTATAATATTCCTAAATGTCCTTGAAAAGAGAGGAAAGAAGTAGGGGGGAAAAAAATGCACATTTTGCTGTTTCTCAGTCTTGTTCATATTTATTATATGCTCTTTCTGTGGAACGAGAATAGTGAAAGTGAAGAAATAGTTAATGCAAACTCATGAGACTTCTATAAAGCAGTACTACACAAAAATCCTGTAGTCTTTGTGGTCTATTTCATCTCTTTGTATAAAAATTTACATATACATTCCTTCACGATGTGAGGATCCCCTTTGTCTTTCTTTTTGCTCTGCTTCGTAAAATGAATTTAGCCAATTTCTCTAGTTGGTTTACTAATACAGCGGTGGGGAATTTCTTCATGACTTACATGCAAATGATTTTGTAAGGACTGGGTGCTGAATTGCAACAAATGTAGTCTCTTTATTTTATAATTGCATGCCTGAAGTAAGCAATGCTTATAAAAACTGACAAATGTAATAGATCTGAAGCAGCTCACTGAAGTTTCATTACCTTAGTAATCTAAACCCCTGACCTTCTAGATGTAGGTAATGCAATCTGGTTTTATTTTCTTTCATACCTTAGAAATTTCCTCCATATATGTTTGTAAATGCAGAAGTTTAACACCAAGACAAGACCATTCACTATTTGAAAACCTTATCATATTTTATGACTTCTTATGTAGCAATAAGTATATAAACTATCTGTATATCCATGTTTCATTTTTATCATAATGTTAGTTTTCAAATTATTTTTATGTTTTATTTGGGAACTTGGGAGCCCTTAGCATAAGTTACCCTGCTATCTTTCTTTTCCCTACTGGAGATTTTTAACTTCTCAGGATTTAAAACTTGTAGCTGTACCACTTAAAAATAGCATGTCATTCTTGATTAAGAATTTCAGTGACAAAGCCATGTATTATTGAATCTGTAAATATGCTTTTGGCTTTTATCATTGCTGTTTCCCAGTGAGCTGAGTCCTGTTCAGTGGTACAGTGTGTCATCTAAAGCAGTATGTGTTAGTGCTTAAAGTTTTTGTCATAATTATTCTTTTCATCTCGATGCTTACTGGAAAAGCAGTTGCATTTGATCAGATCTGAGCTTAAACTGTTTGACAAACAACAGATAAGGTAACAGATGACATCTCAGTTGCTAAAATGGAGAAGACTTGCCTGTATTTGTTGCTTATCCATCAACTCAGATCAGTGAATGTCCTTCCTTGTGTAGCCAGAAAATTACATTGTTTTTTATTTCCTTTCTCTGAGGAAGTTAGTGCTGGGTAAAACACATTTTAGGAAGAAATGTGAGAATTTGGTTTTTTCCCTTGTATATATAATGCTTCTGAGCGTATTACAGCTTTACATGTAGACGATATGATCCTGTTTGTTCTAAAATAATAACACAGCTTTTCATTTTCTTTAAGACCAAAAGGCAATCTGCATAAAGTTGAATATCACTAGAATTTAAGGCATAGGCACTGGTCCTTTATTCATGGCTCAAGAATTAACACAGGAGCGGGGTGGGGTGGGGGAATGTTGTTTGAAGAGAAGGGGCAAAAAGGGAAAAGATCCTTGAGGTTTGCATCTTACACGAGTTCCATGGAGAAATCTGATTTGCTCTCTTCCTTTGATCTGGGTGAAAGGCATCCTTTTGCAATAACAAGCTGTAAGACCTGCACACCACTGCTTGCATTGGGTTTCACCTATTAATTTGTTTACTTCACATATTCCATTGTCATCATGGGGATACCTAGAGAAAAAAAAGCTTTCTGTAGTGTTGGATAGGATGATGGACTGTTAACAACTTTGACAAATTAGGAAGAGCAGTTTACATCACTGCTTACAAGGGTGAAACTGAAGGCACTTGATGGAAGCTTTCCTTTTTCTTTACATAAAAGTGTCTGCATAAAATTTATTTTACTCTTCACAATATATGTTGATAAGAAACTTGCTGACTGAATGTTTCCCAGTTGATGTTCCAATGTTTTTCCTTTCTTTTCCTAGCACTACAGGATTTGCAAGGAGATGTTGTGTATTATACCCTCTTCTTGAATTCTACTGATGAGAGAAGATCTCTAAGGATCCAGGCTGATGTAAACTCTGTAGTCATAGGTGATTTGCAGCCCAACACAGAGTATCAGATATTTTCTCAAGTTTTTAATGGAGTCCACAGCATCAACAGTGAAGTTGTGCATGTGACTACCTCAGATGGAGGTTGGTTAGCAGTGAATGCAGCTTGGCTTAAAATCCGAGAATGAAATTGATTGATTTTTGTCAGGGTTGAGATCAGTCATCCTTCCATTATAAAATTTCCGGTATAAAGGGAAAAAGGTCTAAAACGCTAAAATGCTTAAGTGCTGGTTGTCATCATATGGTAGATCAATAAATGGTCCCACTGAGACAGAAGGAAAAGCTCTAATAGCAGATATTAACCCAGTTTGTTCTCATCTTCTCCTGCATATTCCTATATGTGTGCACTAAGTTTGGAACTGAGTTCATATCAATAAATGGTGGAATTTAGAAACAATTAATGGGTTTTTTAAAAGATTTACTCTGTGAAGCAATATGATTTTGACATGACAGTCATGCACAGAGCCTTTCCTGAGTCACTAGAAACTCTAGGTATAAGTTCAACCTCTAAGAAAATTCTTTGAGTCATTTCTGTGCCAGTGGACAAGTACAGGGCTGGGGGTAGAGGTTGAGGATAAAATAATAATAAAAAAATTGTGCATCTGAAATGTGTTTCGAATGGTCTTTCTAATCTTTTTGCTTTATAAAGTCTCATTATAAACATTATAATATCATTACCTCAGAAGCAAGTGTTCCAGGTCATTAGCAAAGCACTTTAAGGGAGGATTCCATTTCCTTTCTCATGCCAAAGGTCAGCACCTTTTGTTTATAAAATAGAATTGATCATAAGGGCAATTTTTCAACTGGTAAAGATGGGTTCTTATGATAAAAATAGGTCTTTGCATGGTTATTTCTGACATGCTTAGATAATTATGTAATCTAACCCTGAGGAAGGTGTTGGTTTTTTTCTTTTTTTTTTTTTTTAAATAAGTGTTAGACTTCATCATTACCTATAGTAATCAACATTCAAAACCATTTACATAATGATAATATTGCATATTGCTTCATATTGCTTCAGCTATAAGGCTGATAATGTCACGTTCCACCAGACATAAGGTATTTTGGTCTCAGGTTTTTATTTAAAATTCTCTATTTTTCTCTTTTTTTTTTGGAAGAATTGGGATTGTGGAGACATAAAAATAATATTTGCATGTTGGCAGTGCAGATGGGTGAATAATTTATCATCATATCTCACTGGCCACATACTACTGATGATTGACACTGTGCTGCTGGTATAAAGCATTTTACCATCAGCTCTCATGATTTCTAACTGAGAGTATAATAAGCCAATTTACAGAAAACTACAGACTGTGATAACTTCATCAGAGGAAAGCAGATAAGCAGTGAACCCTTTGCTAAACCTAAATACTAATCTGCATTTGGTTAAACAAGTGCTTTTGCAGAGACAGCTGGAGTTTATTCAGTTTCTTCCTTTATTTCTAGAGCCTGAGGGCATGTTCCCTCCAGAGGTTGTCATCATCAACAGTACAGCTGTACGTGTCATCTGGACATCGCCTTCAAACCCGAATGGTGTTGTCACAGGGTACTCTGTCTATGTAAATAATAAGCACTACAAGACTGGAATGAACGAGCCGGGATCCTTTCTTTTAGCAGATTTGTCTCCATTCACGGTGTATGATATACAGGTTAGAATATATTTTCTGGGTTGTGTAATACACTTTCATTTTACTTAAAGTATTTGGATTTCCAAGCAGAATATCGTTTCATGAATTTCTTTACATACATGGACATATGTTTGCACTGATCTTTGTGTGCATATACATACAAGGTATAAATTTATTTTCAGCATATTTTGGTCTGCGTAGACTTTTCATAACACAAATTTCCATTATCTCTTTTTCAAATCATCAAAACTCCATTTACTTTCCCCTAAGTGCTCTGAGCTTAAACATTAGCAAAGCCCCAAAATATACTAGAAAGATTCTACTCCTACTCTTTAAAAGAAAATTGCAATTGTTTTAGAAACATCAGGCATGCATGATATATCTGTACAGTGAAATAATGATGTTGCATTTGACATCCTTGTATCATTTTTTTTCTTTACCCTTCTGAGGAGGAATCAGAACTGATCTCTGAAATCATCGTAGTACTTTTTATGCTGCTAATTTGACATGGCTTTTCCCTTTCTTTGTTTTTGCCTCTCTAGGCATATATCTACTGAAAAGCAAAATGCTGTGTGCAGAAACATAATAAAAACCAAGAAATAATATCTTTCTATCCTGAAGTTCTATTAATATGTTCAAGAAATGCAGTTTGACTCTTAATTGTAACTATTCCTGTCTATGTCATTAAGGTTTGGTTCGCATTATTATATATGAGACGAACTTAGTAGTACCATGTATACTTCGTTCTGAAAATTTGCATCCAGTTACTACATGCCATAAATAAACATCACAAGCAGGCATACCGTAACAGATTTCCATGTTCCAACCCCTCTGAAGCAGCAAACCTCCACCCATGAATACACATATGACTTTCTGAATGCCACTTGGAAACACATTTGTCTTTTCTCAATAACAATGCAAATTCAGTGTACTGCCTCACTTATAGACCCTCTATATTAATTTACCATGGCCACCTTCTGTTACTGGAGATGTTAATTATTCTTCTCTTCTGTTTTGCTAGTATTTATACTGGACTTATATTTGCATCAGTGCAATAGGTAAAACCAAAATAAGATGCCTTTTTTTTTTTTTTTGCTATGATTCTTTTTTTTCTTTTTCTGAAAACAATATTATCTGGGATTCATGTGCATCTCACTGGTAATCTTACCGTTTTATCTTTCATTTTCATGCTTTTTTTATTTTGAGTGACTTCCCTGTTGACAATACAGAAACGGTGCTACAATCCTTCACTACCTATTTCACCTTGCCTTTGCTTAGTTTAATCCCAAGAACTGGAGTAATAAGTTTGTATTTTTGTGGGATTTTTTCCTAACAAATTTTATGATTCCTATTTACATTTTTCAGTTTTCATTTACAGAATAGGCATGAAGGAATAGAAAATATTAAGGAAAAATTATTTTTATGTCAGGATATATGGTAGGAGTAGAAAACTTACAGAAGACCCCAAATCAAAGTACAGTTTTTTCAGTGTTGTGTAACAGGGTCTACATATATATGCAGAAAAACAAATTCACTGCAACTCTGTTGATGATAATTTAATAGAAAGCAACAATTAGTGCCAGAGGGCTACATATACCCTTCTTTTGAAAATGGTATGGGAAAATGTGATACAGTGCAGTATATCTCTGGTAGATATACTTATCTCAAAGCTGCAGTATTTTCTTGGCTTTATGGAATCTATTAAATAAAAAAGAATTATATCTTGGGTGAAGAGAAAGTCTAAACAAGTAGCGGAGCTGAAAAGTTTCTGCAGCTGAGTATATAAAACTCATGTTCTTCTTCATCAGATTGAAGCCTGCACGGTGTATGCCTGTGTGAGAAGCAATGGGACCCAGATTACAACTGTGGAAGATGAGCCAAAGCAGCTGTCAGCACCCATTATTCACGTAATTGGCCCAAGGTACTATGATATAGATGGCTTTTATATATCAAGGAGATTTGTAGCTGGAATGGGGATCAAAATGTAAAGTTGTCTTTTCAAAATTGAAAAAGGTGCATAAAAGAGTTCAGTATACACTTAAAAAGCATTTTTACTGGTTGTTATTTTTGGTCTTGAAGTTTTTTTGCCAAAAGATCAATTGAAGAAGTCACACCCTTGGTTGGTTGTACATACTCGTTTGGGTATCGCTGTGCTGTGATAATAAATAGTTAAGAGAAGAAGCGTAGCAGAATGAAAATTATCACATTTTGCTGTCAGTTAAGAAGAGGAAGATTAATGCTCAGGGAGCAATGTGATGCTGATAATGGAAACTTAGAATAATTCTGGGTAAAAATAAGTCACCTATCACAGCAGTAAGAATTAGTAAGCTATCGTAAAAGGCATGCATATCTATGTCTCCTTGAACCACTGTTTGCAATCTGCCTGTCCACTACATCCACAGGCATGGGCAAACTTCTTAATTGTAAAAGGGAGCATCAAATTTGCAGTCCTTAGAAGCAGCCACATGATAACTTATACGGTGATTCTTTGGGAGTTAATATCTTCCAAAGACAAAGTAAAACTAAACTTGGTAACAATTTTTCAGAGTTGCACCAACAATAAAGTAGTTAACCTCCTGTGTTTATGTTATTGTTCCTGTGATTTTCCACTTCTAAAAATAACAAAAATCTAGCATCTGAGCCTGCAGAAATGGCCAGCAGAATGGACTTACTTCTTCAGTCTCTTAAGGACTTTGGTTTGCTGTTCATAATTTCTACATTTTGCTTGAATTCAGAATTTATCTCTGTATAAGGGTGAAATTAAGCTTGCTATTTTTCTGTCACACGTACAGATATAGTCAAAGCTTGTTTGATGATAAGAACTCAGTTCAGGATCTCATCTTTTGCCCTTGGCTTTCACTTATGTATGCCTTTGTCTGTATTGTCTGTACTGCAAACACTTATGCATGTTTCTGCTATTATATATAGACTAAATATGTCATAACACATGAATGCAAAAGGATCAAAAATGCCTTCCTACTTTATAATCTGCTCAGCCAGAAACACACTCTGTTTCTACACTGCCTTTTCCTACATGTCATATTATCATCAGCTGTTCTTATATCCCAAAAGAATACTAACTACTGATCGATTGCCCGGACATGTCTGGCCGTGGCCTACATGTGCCCCGGGTAGTTCATTTATTTGCCACGGTGGATTTGCTAGAGTGGAATTTAATCAATAGCTAATTCATTAATTCTGGTCCTCGAGTATGTAGGGATTGTGCAGTATAAAAATGACTGGCTGGATTCAGCTTTGATTGAAATATGACAAACACTACAGCTGACAGCTTCGGCAGGTGCTGGACTGAATATGAATTTTGCTTATTTATCCTCCATAAAAGAAAAAGCTTGCTCAAAAAAAACCCACTTTGTGTGGACAAGAGGACATTTTAATATATATCTGTCATCAGAGAGAGAAAAAAGGCATTTCTAGAGTATAGGCTCATGGGATACCTGAGATGTAATACAGCCTGTGCAGTTTATTGTCTTTAATTGGAATCATGGCGTTTTTCCCTCTTCTGAATCAGTTTAGGGGGCTGTATTATTGATGAGAATGCTGTAGGATAATGTCTTTGTAGCATTCACAAATAATTGTTTTAAAATTCGCCTCAAGGTGCTACATGACAGAAATTATAATTTCACTCACCAACTTAGAAGTCTTTCTGATAGCAACTCCATCCACACAGTTCTAATGAAGGTTGTACCGCCAGAGCCATTATAAATACCTTACTTTTCTACCCCTTGCAGTTAATAACTCAGCTTCAGGCTGAAACTTGGCACAAAAGGTCGCAGTCCTGAAATAATTATTTTATAATGCCAAACTTCAAATAGAAAACAGTATGGGACCCAATCCTGAACTTCTAAGTCAGGTTCTGATTTGTTATGTTTCTTGCCTGCATTTAGGGTTTTTGTGGGGGGCAGGTGGAATGGTCTCACTGACCATGTTTAGGTGGAAACGATTGCTATTGAAATCAAGTTTTTGGTTTTGTTTTTATTTTTATTTTTTTTTAATTAGGACCTCAGGATCTGACTCCATAGAGAAGTATTGTATTTTGTTGCATAGTTTAGAAAGTTCTCTGAGTACTGCATGCATATGGACGCTGACTGAAAGTTTGCGTAGTGGATTAAATTCTCATGGTGTGTTGGAAAGTAATTAATTCCCCATAAGGCCATGGGGGAAAAGCTAGGTGGATTCTTTGGTTTGATTTTCAGTATCATGGGACTTCAGAAGTTTTCTGTGTCAGTTGCTGTTTGTGGGTGAATGAGCTGGAGGAATTATTTCAAATCAACATGTTAGTGAGAAGGATTTTAGAAAAAACAGATAAACTGTAGCAACAAATTATTGGGATGTTTGGGTATTTGCTCATGAGTTCTAAAGGAGATCAAATATGAAAGTGTCAAACTGCTGTGCTGTGTTAAATATCCTTTAAATTGGTCTTGGTACTGGAAGAATGGAAGATAAGGCAATGTAGTGTAGATTTCTCCAAGGGGATATGGGGAACTAAAGACCAGTAAATCTGATTTTCCCATACTGGGGAAATGGGAGGAAAATAAAAAAAAGACAGGCTATGTGATTAAATGTGAAACGCTAGGGAAGGTTGTTGTGGAGTCACATCCTATCAACATATGACAAGCAAAACACAAAGATTTCTTACATATACTTAGTTTTATAACACTTTCCCTACAGTGTTCAAGACAGTGTTCCCATGGAGGACACCTGATCGCTCTACCTGCTTTAGTAATGGGAAAAACAAAGCGCTGAAAGATTTCTCTAAGAAGTTTGTAGCAACAACAGAAGCATGATGCCATTTATCAGGCTGTCTGTACTGTCTCATACTGCCTCTCTAATTATGTCAGCCCTGCAGTCCACAATACAGCAGGTAGTTAACTCCTGTGCAATAATGCTGGAGCAGTTGCTCAGTATGTGTGATCTCCTGATGAGGGAAGTATTTTATCCACTAGTCATTAATAATAGCAGTGTTCCCTATCTTAAGACTGTCAGGTGAATCATGTGATTTTTTTTTTGTTCCAGCTCCTAAAAGTAAAGCCATTGAATCGTAGATTTTTAAACTTAACCGTTGTATGTGATGAGACTAACAGAACATTCATTATCAGGATTCAGAAGTGAGGTCTTGATATATTTTTAATCTTCATGGTTAAACCTTTATTACTGTGTTGAGGAGTTCTTTTATGGGCACTTGAAGCTGGTGATACATGAAGCAGGCAAAACCCAGAATTTTCCTTCCAAAGTCTGTTTTGCCAAAATGCATTTGATGTGATATAAAAAAACTCCAAAATACTGTTATTTTTCATGGATTTTTAAAAAAAATAATATTTCTACCTAGAAATGTCAAAAATAATTGACTTCACATGCTTGTGCCAAATGATTTCAGTTTGCCGTCTTTCACCAAAAGCAAATACACCCCTGTGGATCAGTTGGAAATTGTTCTTTATCTCATGAAACTGCTGCAGTGCTTCATGGACCCTGTAGTCTGAAGCAGGTTGTTTCTGTGAACCTGGTTAGACTGCCTTGTCTGCTTCAGTATTTTCACCACATTGCCAGCAGTCATAGAAGGGACTCATCCAGCATTGGAACTATCATAAATGGCAGACACTTAAAGTGTTCTCTGGGCCGACAAGGGTTATACTCCGCATGGGAGGTGCTGTACATTCGTCTAAGCCTATTTGTGAGTCTGCTTCTGTAGGTCAGACTGTGGACACTTCTCAGCATAGTCACAATTCTGGTTTATCTCACAGGGAGTGGTTGGGAGATGGACAGAAGGAGAGGGTGGGCAGGCTCTGTCCCCACGTTTCTGCAGCTTCTGTATCAAATGCACCATACATGATACAACTGGCTGCACACTAAAGTGCCTGTCGTGTCCCATTAAATCTGCACCTGCTCATGAAGGTCTTTCAGTTCAGCCTGGGGTATTTCTTCAGATGGGAGGAGTCAAAAAGCTGCTGCAGTTCTATGAAAATTCTGCTGTTCTTTTTTAAAACAAGCTATGCACTGTTCTTCCTGCGTTACCAAAATTTACCATGGGTGGCAAACATCAGAAGGTGTAGACATACCTGAAACATCCATAAAATTGTGAAGGAGTCTGCTATTGGAAGGTCATACATTCATTGACACTGATCAGTGAACTCCCATGCCACACAATTTTCTTGTGCAACTGCAGTTTTACACAATATCAGGCTATCTCCACCCCAAATGTGTATCTATCAATTGAATAATAATAAAGTGATTGCTTGTTAAAGGAAAGAAGTACATGCTGAGCTCAGCAGAAAAGGCAAAATGTTCAAATCATTGCATTAATTATGAGACCTAATTTGAAATTACATTAGAGAAAAATACGACTTGAAAAACTGCAGAAACCTGGCACAATACTTTGAAAATATACCCTTGAGGATCTGAATGAAACTTGCAGAAAGCAAATAATTCAAAAATACGGCTGGGTATGCTTTCTTTGCTCCTGTGATCTATCCTGTGCAAAGACCAGTAGAGAGTTTCAATGGCATTTATAAAGGTTCAAGTATTACCCTCCCTTTCCTTTTTTTCTTAATCTTCATTTTTTTCCCTGAAGTTTGAACAATATATTATCCTGCTTTTACATTTTTAAGTTAGGTCTTCTAACGTTATTTAAATGTGGGTGAGTGCATTTGTGTGAGTATGTGTTCATGTATATGTGGTAGAATATCATGGCTAGGCTTTGCAAAGAGAATACAAAACAGTGATGGATGAAATATGGAATTAAATCCATGGTTCAGATGAGGACCATGGAATGATAATGGTGACTCTACAAGTCACCTATGAATTTATTCCCTCATAGGTGACATCAATTCCTGTTCTGCAAAGGCTTATTGCTGTGTGTATTCCTCTGTTTATACCTCAAGGAAGTGAAATAATAGTTCATTTATTTTTATTCTGTTAAGATGTCAAAGTTTATCTCAGCAGCTGCTGTTTCACTGAAGCATTTTCACTTTAAATTAATGCTAATTTCTGATGTCACTGGCATTCTGACAGTGGCTGTGTAATTGGGACATGGAGATTAAAAAGAGGTACTTGGAACCTAAGTATTTACTATGCAGTATTGTCAGTCCTCCTGTTGATCTACATGTAGCATTGGGATTGCCTTCTTTCCACCCAAAGAGAGTCACAGTGAAAGAAATTTGTGTCTTATGCAACACTCCATGGTGATCATACAAAAAATGAAGTGTTCATATGAAATATCAATGTAAAATTTATGTTGTTTTTTTCAAATGTCCCTTTTCATCTTTTTAAATGTTATTCATTTTACTACTAAGTGAGATTTTGGAGCAAATATCTACACATTTTTAGTAGTGACAGGCATGCTACAGTTTAACATGATTTAATGATATCCCTTAACATATTTTCTTTCTTAAACTGATGATGGTATGATATCAAACCTGAAATCGATAACAGGATTTTGTTTTACAGACAGTCTTTTTGGGCTGCTGCAGTCCTCCTTTTGCACTCAGTCAGAAGTCTCGAGTCTTAGTTGTGATAAACACTTCCATTTTTTACTTCTAATTTTATGTCAATGAAAATATTTAAATGCAGAAGGGAAGTAGTGCTTACTGATGCTGCAATGAGTTATTTTTTAATTCTATGCTAAAGAATACATCTCAAAGAAACATACATTTTATTTGGAAGCAGGGAAAAGACAAGATGAATACAAACCTACTCTCAATGGTAACTGAGCACAATGTGAGTAAGCTGCAGCGGCAGCACAGAAGGAAAGGGGGCTCTTTTGCCCTCCACACTGTCCACGCTTTAGCAGGCTTCTGTCTGAGAATGGAACAGTCACACCAGCCCCGTTCATGTACACCTTTGCTATTGCACCAGGAAAGGCATACTGCATCCTTTCTCCAACCACTGAAATGAAATTAGTAAAATATTAGAAAGTTTGTTGCGCATAAGTTTCTAGAAATAGGAATGAGATTTCTTTTAAATAGTGACTTTTAAGGATTCTAATTGCATGTGTGATTTCTTGTCATGGAGTATTAGCACATACTGACACTTTTTAAAAACTTTTACAACTACGGTTATTAAAGCATCTGTGAAATTTATTATCCAGAATAACATTTTGACACTTTAAAGTGTTTCACTCCATGTGAACTAGTGTAAGGTAGAACTACTATATGCTAATCATTTAATGTAAGTAGCTCTAGAGGCATAACTACTTCCAAAAATTTAACAGATGTTGATTTTCTTATTGTAGGTCTCTTCAAATCAACTGGGCATCACCAGGACAGCCAAATGGCATTATCCTGGGGTATGAACTTTTACGTAAAGCATGGCAGAAGTGTACCCCATCAAAGACTCCAAGGAGCAGCAAAAGTAATATAATGTGTGTCTCATTAGAATGTAAAAAGCATGAAAATATCTGTGGAGAAGTGTGTTATCATCCAGAGTCGAAGGTAAATGTATATTCTTAAGTTACCTATGTAATGAAAAATAATACTTTTAGGAATAGGTGTGTAAACTAAACCTCTTTAGTTATCAGAGGAAAGGAAGTGGAGGATTCTGCTTCTTTTGATGTTTTGAAATCAAGGCTCTGATACATATCTTGAAAACTTTTTAAAGTCAAATATGGATGTTTGAGCTCAGGACAGGGATAGCTGTGTGTGTATCAGCTCATGACAAGTGATTCTGTTGTGTTAAGTCTTTGTTGACCTTCTTTCTCCTTTCAGAAGAAATGGTGTGTTCATTAGCACTTGGGTTTGGTGCAGTTTTGAAGTGAATCCCCAGACTGTTTTAATTTATTACCTGGTTAATGGTAGAAGTCATTTTAATACATGAACTAAATTTCTCGCACGGAAAGCTAACCCAGAACTTGAGTGTCAAAAACCTTCAAATATGTTCCAGCTCTGGATGGGCACTTTAGGTTCCCAACCAGTATATGGACCACCTGACTTCACAAGCATGCATCTGAAGTTTCTTCCCTTCAGAAAGCTGTGCTCCATGTGTATAGTGCAGGTGTTCATCCCAAGAATTCAGGCTATGAGTGATCCAAAGTAAATCTCACAAGCCACGTATAATGGAAGTTGGAGGAATGTCCCTATCAACCTCTTGAGTCCTCTGACACAATCCCATGATGACAAATTGCATTGTGGATATATAGAGATCTCTGTATTTTTGCATCCTGTTTGGTACAATTGTCACTGAACTGGGAGGAGCTGTTGACTCCTGTGAAGGCAGAGGCCCTGCAAAGAGATCTCAACAAATTAGAGTGGTGGGCAATCATCAACTGTATGAAGTTTGACAGAGGCAAGTGCTGAATTATGCATGTGGGATGGGGCAACCCTGGATGTATGTACAGACTCAGGAATGCGATGCTGGAAAGCAGGGCTGTGGACAGGGACCTGGGGATCCTGGTTGATGGCAAGTTGAATGTGAGTCAGCAGTGACCTGGCAGCCTAAAGGTGTGATCTATTTTCTGGTGACCAGTGATAGGATCCAAGAGAATGGCATGAAACTGTCAGGGGAGGTTTAGGTTGGATGTTTGGAAAAGGTTCTTCATCCTGAGGGTGGTTGGGCACTGGAACAGCCTCCCCAGAGAAATGGTCACATCACCAAGCTTGACAGAGTTCAAGGAGCATTTGGACAACACTCTCAGGCACATGGTGTGATTTTCAGGATTGTCCCATGCAGGGCCAGGGTTTGGACTCGATGAACTTTGTGGGTCCCTTCCAGCTCAGGATATTCTCTGTTTCTACGATTCAATCAGTTTTGCTCAGCTGCACACCACAGATCATACACTGAAAACTACTAGAGGAGATGATGCTTTATCAGCTCAAGTATTCATTCAGATATCTCTGTAGCACATGATGGTAGTTCATATGGCTCCTTTGGCATAAAGTGATTGCATCAAACCACTTAAAGGCCACAGGAAATTTCCAGGTTTATGCAAAATTTGAAAAACACTAACAAAACTATAAAGCTTCTCTCTGTGTGAGGAATCATTCTTCAAATCCTGCATGGCAAATAGTGACTATTAACATGAATTGCTGGGCATTTTTTTTCCACTTAAATTTTTCCTTGGCTAAATGTTTAATGACAAGATTCTCTAGTAGAGAAAATCTATTTTGATTCAGCTACAAGTGCGTAGCTGTAATATGACAATGATGAGCAACTCTGAATGGGATCTATTGTGATTTGTCAGATGCATTTTTAAATTATGGCTATTTTCAGGTTAATCTTCATATGAGTTCCTGTTTAGGAGTAGGATCAATAGCATAGCAGGAGTCTGTAATGGTTTTTATTGACAAATGAGGTAGAAAACTCTTAGTTTGAAAGTAAGATTTAATGTCATGAAATAGTGTCTCTATTTGTCAAAGACATCATCACATGCTCTGTGACTAAAGCAAACAATATGTATTCACAAGATTCCCTGTCAGACAAGACAGTAATTAAGGGAGTGAGTTATTTGAGGGATTCAAATCAAAATATAAATTATTCCAGCCAACACAGCTTTAGCTTTTGAATTCCCTTGGAAGCAATACTATACTAAACCTAAGTATTTCTGAAATCTTGCAATGAATTATGGGCAGCCCCTTTTTCTAAAAGGTAAAATTATTTATTTCAGGTTTTTGACATGGCAGACTTTTAACAGATCTTGGCATGTATATGAATTAAATTTGTATTATATTAATTTTAGAAGTTTTCTGCTCTGCTTTTATTTTTTCAGCCTTCATACATGTATGGTAACTTTGAACTTGAAGATTGTTCATTTATTTTTATAGCTTCCTGACTTTCTAATTTTTTCTAATTAATTTTGCATTACTTTGCTCTAATGGTCTCTCTGTATTTTCAGAGACTGTGGTTACAAGTGGGTGCAAGTTGTTAAGTAATGGATATATAATAAATGACTGGAAAGTCCATGGGAAATGGAAGCACTCATGCATAAAATGACATGGGGGTAATTTTTGTGGGTGAACTGATTAAAATCCCTCTCCCAACGCTTTGTCTGGTTTGCTATGTGTATCCACACTAGCCATCCAAAATATCTTTAAGACACATCTACAGAGCTCTTGGTACATCCATGTTCCTTTTAAACTGGAGTCCATGGCAAGGATGGCATAAGACATAATGTGTCAATCCTCTCTCACACTTTTATATAATTCAGTGTCAGTCTTTGCCAGTGATAATGCTGAAGTCTATATGCTAATATTTGTGTTCCTTGGATTTGACAGTCTGCTAGACAGAAGTGAAGAAAAGCAACACTGACCAGTGTACACTTGTTCTGAAGAAAGCCTCATATCACAGTGCCAGGGGCACTTCAGAGAACCATATAATGGTTTGGGTTGGAAGGGACCTCAAAGACTGTCTAGTTCCAACGCGCCAGCCATGGGCAGGGACACCTTCCACTAGATCAGCTGCTCAAAGTCCCATCCAGCCTGGCCTATTTACCATAAATTAATTGTACAGCCAAATGCAAAGAGATGCCACTGAGAATTAAATGCTGAGCATTTTAAGTAATGTTCAGATCCTGAATAATAAACAAGTTTTTTTGTTCATTTGATGATGGAATCATCAGCAAAAGCTAGCAATTGTATACATATAGCTCCGATAGACAAATAGGTTTTGGAGTTCTCACTTTTGCTCAGGTCAACTATTGCACCTTGAATACAAGACAAAAAATGGATCAAATTTTCTTGAGTTCATGAGTATAAAGTGAGAGGAAAACTAGGCTTTTTGTACAAAAATTATTTGGAGATATGTCTTTGGTTATTTACTAATCTTTCCTTATGAATTTATGGATTACATTTAGCATCATCAGCTTGCTATTGTAAGGCACTGCAGAAAAAGAGGGATTAGTTATAATTCAGCTACATAAGAGATTGCCAAAATATAATCCATTCCATCTAGAGAAAAGAAAGTGTTTCAGTAAAAGAAATAGAAGGTTGTATTTTCAGTGTGCAGCAGTGGGATGCAGAGACTCTTTAGCTAACACTGGCTGAGTTGGGTCCAGCTGAGTAACGCAGCTGTATCAGAAAGGCAGTGTGAAACAGCCCAGGTGCAAGGCTGCTCTGGTGTGGGTGTGTGTGTGCTGTGTTTGGGATCCAGGTTAGTATGTCTGCTTAGCACTGTGCTGTGCAAATAAACCAACTTGCTCAGAGCTGTCTTGGGAATCTCTAAAAGAGCAAATGACCTTTTTGCTACAAGGGACATGTGTACATACACATTCATGGCCTGATATTAAGCCCAATGAAGACCAAACATTCCTGTCATCCTAAGTAATCTTTGCATCAGATCACGACTTCTTCTTTCAAGTTGTTATACAGTTTTCTGCTTCAATGTTAGGAATCTCTGTTATTTTAACTAAAGCTCACACATTTCTCTGCCTGGTATCCTTACCCTCATGTTTAATCAAACTTGGGTGCATTTATTTCTTGAGCATGGAAAGAATTTAGAAAGATTTTTGTGTGCAGAAAAGCTGAGAATACACACTGATGTTGAATTTTGTCAGCTGCCCGGAGGGTTCCTATGTCCTGTGGATCTTGTACAGTAACAATCCTGTGTTGCTTGGGTATTCCCAAGATTCCCAAAATTGTCAGTCTATACAGTCTTTTTCTGACTGTTTTCAGTAAGATGTGATCCATAACTCTACCTGTATTTGAAGTATCAAAAGAGACATCAGCTTGCAGAGCACATATCGTGAGCTCTTCAGAGGTACTTCAATTAACAAGGGAGTGTGCCCGAGCTTCACCCATTGGGGAACATAATCTCAGTATCAATGGGGAAGGCATTCCTGTATTATCCATGTAGCTACCAAACTGTTCTTCTGTTGTTACTGGCATCCTGAGGTGAACTCTGAAAATAATGAGACAGGTACAGTAAAAATGTAACTAATAGTGGCATAAAGGCTAACAATTTCTGTACACTTTGCAACATGAGTATGAACATCAGTGGTTAAAAGGGTCCTGACTGAAGGTGTTAATACAGCTTCAGCACTTTTATTTTCAGTTGCAACAAGCTGCAACAAATCTGCAGTTAGTGATTTAATCAAATATAACTGACATTACTAGGAAGTAAAGGTTTACCCCTTTACTCATTGTAATTAACTTACCATTTGTTCACGAAGCCTAGCCATGATATATTAAAAACACCAGTAGGACTCTTCTTTTTCAGGGCAGGAGGAGCAAAATGGTGGCTTGATAGCTAGCTTCAAAAGCACGATTTTCAGAAGTGAAAAGTAACACATCTTGACAGTGGTGAAGGGTATTCCATCAATATTTATGTAAAATTTACTATTAATGTTAGCAATATTGTTACATTCTTTTCAAGTTCTTTCAGGCTTAGAAGACCTTTAAAAAGTTTACGGTTCTTTTTGTAATACACCTGAAAGACATGAAATGAAACTCATTTTAGGAAGATAATATATAGTGATTTGTAACAGAATAACAATAATTTCTGCTCATGGATTTTAGTTCTAAGGCTGCATCAATTACCAAAAGAGAAAAATACTCTGAGAAAAGAAATGGGTGAATAAGCATACTTAACTAAAAAGGGTGTCTATATAGATTCAGAGATAATTTAGGTAAAAAAGAATGAGCCTTGCTAATTTAAAATATTCCCTCTCACATGAGAACATGATGGGTCAATCATTACTCTGGTGTTTTCTCCACAGGCAGAAATTTTTAATGAACTCCGGTAGCTAATAGGAATTCCTGAGAGTGTTTTGTGAATTGCTATTTCACAAAGTGGCTCTGGCAGCAAGTGTTTGACAAGAAGGATAAACATGGCTGCCTAGCACATCTGTTTATTTGAGTAAATCAGTCTTAGCTCAACTGGCATGTGTCCATAAGGCCAGATAATATCCTTCAGCAAAGTCTTCAGCAAGCAGAGGGATCAGGGATGACACAATTGTAATTAAAAGAGAGTTGCATAGATAAAGTCAGAGTATTTTTTTTTTAAATCGTTAAAATATTGTGTAATCCTGCCTACCAGATTTGATATCTAGTTACTCTGTGTTAGTGTCATGGCTGACTGGGCCTTGCTCAGGTATTACAATAAGCCTTTGCTTGTGCTCAACCCTTCCTAGTCCCTGTGCTCCTGGATCACAGTCCTTCTGTGGGCTTGGGTGGGACAATAACTACAGGACTGATTGGAGAGTAACCTGGTCTACTGATATTTTTCCCATGACATCTAAGGATGAACATCTTGTCTCATCTCCATAGATAGTAAAGATCTTTTAATAACCAAGCATATGTTGAACTTCCAACCTTCTGATCTGCCTAAAATGTAGGTGGCACTGTATCTGTTCGCTACGAGGCTTCTACTTTCATGTACGTAATGGCACCATCCAGTTGGGACGGTCACCTTTAGATCTAAGATGAGATAATAATAACCTTTTGCCACTATAACTTTCAATCCATCTGCTTTTCTTCTTTTTCTATGACATAGTGTTAGCATTACTTGAATGCATTTTATTTTATGGATTGATAATGCAGAATCCTTGGGCTGAATATCAATGCAAATAGAAACTCTCTCTAGAGGACTGCCAAAAAAGTGTTATTTAACAATTTACAGCTGACTACAGAGAATTTTATGGAACTACATAATAATAGCATCAACCATATCAACCAGTAATGCCAGTTGAGAGTGTGGAAGTGTTTTAGGACTGGACACCTCTTTGGAAACTATCTCTAGGTTATTGAGGAATATTGAGGATCTTAAATAATTTTTAACAAGGAAAAAGTAGTTGCTGAAACTACTGTAACACACCTCAGTGTTCAGCTGGAGATTTTTTGGGGAAAATGAGGAAGAAAAGGAGAGACACCAGTAATAATGCAATCTTGTAAATAATGTTCCAAACTGAATGCTGTAGAGTTAGTACTAAAATGGCCCTCCCAGATTTGGTGTGAAATATGCAGAGCAGGTGTTTCTGCTGAAGATTCACAAGAGAACGGGCATTTCTTAAAACTGGAAGCATCACATGGAAAGTAAAATGGCTGCTTAAGCATCTGAGCCTGAATGATGCCTAAGATGTGTAACTTTCTTTACCTGAAAGATGGAAAGACTATGTTCAGGTGAAATTTAAGTGATGTGCATAACTGAAAAGAATGTAACAGTACAGGGGTGATAAAGGAAATCCATGAAAAGAAGAGGAGATATTGGACTAGATAGATCACAGAAAGAGACACAATACCGGGGGGCACACAAATTGGGGCCAAGAATGCATGAGGAACATGTATTTGACCTCCTTTCATGTAGGCAGGTAAAGAATTTACTGACTCTAGTGTTACAGCTCAGGTTACAGGAAAAAGGACAAGATGGGAATTTTTTACAAGTGTCAAGAATTTTTGCTAAATATGATATCTTCTGAGGAAAGTGGCACAATAGTACTTGATTTTATATTTTTAATAATGCTTTTAAAATGACTTGGAAATGCAGAGAGACTAAGTTAACTCCTAGATTTCTTTGCAGCCAATTGTAAATGAAGACAAACTCAGGCAGGAATGTGTGCCAGTCATTTAAAAATACCCAAAAGCTAGGAAGCAGAGAAGAAGAAGTGTAAAGTAGTTTTATTTGACATCTTAACTAATGATCTGGAAGAAAGAACAGTAGGTTAATTAAATTCATAGATTGGATTATATTACCAGTGACAAAGTGGACAGCAAATAATATAATAGACCTACAGAAACTCAAAATTCCTCAACAGAAATTGACAAAATTCAGCTACATTGGTTGTCTAAAAGAGGTGCTGAGTGGGAAAGTATGCTGGAAAAGCAGAAAATGGTGTTATAGTTCAAAATATGCAATGTTATAAAACCTAAAAATATAATGAGGTAACAGAAACCCCTTCTGCCTTACCTCATGTTAATTTTGTGTTACGTATTGTCTACATATGGTAGCTTCAGAACCTAACCTAACACTCTCAAGGGTGTAAAGGCCATTCAAAAGCGAACAAAACAAAACATCATCTCTCTGAAGTCAAAGAGAATTTTTTTTATGACATAAGGAAAATATTTTTTGTTTGTATGTATTTTTGTTAACATTGTAATTGTAATACAGAGCAGATGTCCTGAGCCTAGTAATGCACATTTTAAAAAGTTTTTTGTCAGCTAACAGTTACAGTACCTAGGTAAATGAACTCAGAGGAACACTTTCTTTGCTGCTAGGATAACATGATTTAGGACATGGTTGAAGTCAGTTGTGGAAGTGCTCCATGTTAAAACAAAAGAGCAGCTCTGCTCTAACATCTATGCTCTGCTGCCAACTCCATTTCATGTCTAGCTGCAAGAGGCTAATATAAGTTGCACTGACTGTAGGTTCCAAGTTTACCATTTTTACCATCATTCTACTGACTGTACAATGTGATTTGCTGTGTATACAGTGTGCCACTCCATTGACACAGGAGTAAGTGTGAAAATAATTATTTGATTGTTGAATTGTATAATTTTCTCGACAGCACCTGAATGAAGTCCACAGTTAAAAGGTCTTTTCAAAATTAATTTCCATACAAATTTTATTTTGAAAAAAAATTCCTTATATATGTACTATTCTCGTGAGATCACATTGTCTGAAGGACTATCTATGGTCATAAATAAGTGATCATATGCTATAGGAAGAAAATTCCACTTATTTTTATGTAAAAGAAAACCCAAGAGCTCATATTGGGAAATACTGTTTTTTCAGTTGTAAGGGTTTCAGATGACATGTTTCAGCATAAACAAATACGTAAGTAAATAAATAAATAAATAAACAAGAATTGGGAAGAAAAGAAAAGGATAAGGTGATGGTAGATTGTATCCACATATTGCAATCTCCACATTGAGAGACTCAAACAGCCTGCAAGGCATAGGAAGATGATTCATACTAATCGACTATTTTATTAAGGTGCAGTATGGTTGAAAGCCACAGAATAGCAGCATTCTGTCAGATACACAGTAGTTTATTGGAGTCTGAAAATGCTGGAGGGCACAGAATTTTAGCCAAGCTACATTTTATTTGACTGCAGTTATATTAGTATCCATACTAGGAAGTGCTGTACATGTTTTCATATACGTTGTTTTGCCAGACAACACGTTATATTCAGTTTAACAGATATTACCTTACTGATTTTTTTTTTTTAAACTATTTCTAGGTATGTTGTAATGGGATTCTGCATGACAATAAACCTGGCTTCCAATGCTGCGAGGACAAGTACATTCCATTTATTCCTAATTCACCAGGGGTTTGCTGTGGTGGTCAGATACATCCTGTGCAACCAAAACATCAGTGCTGTCGTGGTTATTACACTAGAGTTTTAGTAGGTGAGACAACTCCTTTCCAGTGCTTGAATGAAACAAAACATCAAAGTTGATATATTTGTTAAACCAAGGAGAATAAAAACATAGAAATAAACATGAGATTTATCAAGATTTCTAGATGTCTTCGAGACCTGAGTTCAGTGGGATAAGAAAGAAAATTGCAGTCCCTTCATCTTCTAAACACAGTGTACTCTGTTTGTACAAGAAAAGGTTAATTGATGAAACCTGATGATTGGGTCATTTCCCAGAGAACTAATTTATGCCAAAATATACTTAATTGCAGTAAGTGCTGCATAATGGGAAGGGCAGTTCTGCTTGATAGGAACACCATCAGGCAATTTAGTGGTGCAGTTTAGTTCCCTGCTTGACTTGACCCCACGTGTTTTCCATAGTCAGTTTTTTTGTGGGGCAACTGTTAGTATTTGGTGTTGATATTATGGATTACATCACTTCTACTTGTTTCTACATTGTCTACTCTGCACTAATGTTACAGATCAAAGAAAACATCCCACATGTATTAACTTTGATGGAAATCTATCCTTTTCTTATTCTCAGAGCTGCTTGGGAAGTTTGCCAAAACAGTGCTTCTGTCTTATTGTCCAGACTTTGGTTTTCCCATTTGTTGGTGTGTTGTTGTTGAGAGGGAGAGGGGAGGTAAAGGAGGAGGAGAGATCCCTTTCATGGGGGCAGTGTTCAGAGCATATATCTCTTTGTAGGCAATTGTCAGGTCAGGAGCTAAAATACTTCCATTACTCATGAGTTGGCGCACATTCCCTAGGCTCAGAAACACTTGAAATGTTGCCAACACATTCAGCACATCCCAATTTGTGATCTTTTGAAAAGTAATTCATATATCACAATATTAGAATGCCTTCCATGATGTCATCAGAAAAATGCTATCACATGGAAGAACCAGAGAAGAGTATTTTGCTGACCTCATTAATCTCAGTGTTCTGAAATGGAGAGATTATACTGTGACCTCTGTCCCCATCCAGTGGTCTGTGTTAACTAGCTTAATGTTGTTTACATCAAGAAAGAAAAGCACAGTGGAAGAAAATGTCTTATGTCTGAAAGTAGTTCTTGTTCAGTCAGCAGTCCACAAGCATGAAACAGTGAATGTTTGAACATGATTTTAAACAATTTTTTTCCTAAGTATACTTGCTGCATTATTTTTCTATACTCTAAAGGGCAGCAACATGAACACTGTTGGTCACTTTTTTCTTTTTTATTTTTATAAATATGCTAATATCCTCAAGCTAAATGTTAATGTGGGTCATTCTTTGATAAGGATAACAATTAACTGTTAAGACTGCATAGTAGTTTTCAAAAAGAGAACATTTTCAAGCCTAGCTTGGAATAGATCCCATTTTGAGAGGTTAATGAGCAGGTTACTGATCCTTTGTGTCTTATGTCTAATAGTTCTTTAAAAAAATAGTTTTATTTCCACTAGATGTAAGATACATTCTGTGTTTTAATACTTTCTCTGTGTAACAACTAAATTAGCTTCCGAGGAATGCAGGAAAATATGATGAAGTATCTAGACAGATTATATCTATTATACACTAAAAATTTGTTCTCATTTTTTTTTTTATTGACTTTATTTGATAAAGTTATTTTTACAGGAAACTCTCTAAGAATATGTATTTCCCAGATGTTGTTTGGCCAGCTCAATAGCTCGTGATTTGCTGAAGGCATGAAGATTACAAATTAGGAAGGCAGAATCTGAGTTTCTGAAACAGTAGTGCACAAAGAAGTGCAAACATCCATCTCATAACTAAGATGGGAGGCAGAATAAATAATGCTAATACCACCTGGGCACAAGGGAAGTGGGGAGAAAGAAAAACACTGTTCTCTCTCCTCTATTACAATCACATCACATGTTTATTTCTGACCAAAGCTGCACTGGGTTTAGAGCTCTCTGTAATTCCCAACCTTTCATAAGAAACAAACTTGAGATATTGCTTTAAATGAGAAGACTGAGTTTTAAAAATCAAAACACATTTCCTAGAATGACAATCGGGAATCAAAATACTTTAATCAACTCTACTACCCATCTTCAATAGCGAAACAAAACCACTACTCCTTCCAAATGACTTTTGAGCCACAGAAAACATTGCAACACAGAAAGGTAATGTAAAAATGTGACTTTTAGAACACTGGATTAGATCAAGTGCAGAAACTAGTGTATGAAAATTATTGCAATTTACCATAATTTTTGTATCGTTGATAGCAGTATCTACTCTGTTCATAGCACACAGTTTATTCCAGCCCAGCCCGCCCCACCATTATAGTGTCAGTCTTACTGGAAGTCTTATCCTAAGGTCTTTTCCTGCAAAAACTCATGCTTTTGCTTAAGTAGCAGCCAAGCCCACCAATTGTAACAGTGGTATTTAATTTTTAAAGTGAGTTTAATCCTTGAATTCTTTATGAGATAAAGTCCTGAGTGACACTGAAAAACTCTTTAAAGCATTGTGAATTAGTCCATCAAAACAAGTTTGGGATGATTTTGAAGGAGACAAGGAAATTTTTTGCTGAGAATAAGTAGGCTGACAGTTCTATTAAACATAGCAAGAACGAGCTCTCTTTACTATGTAGCTTCAATTGCAAAAGGTTTCCAACTGTACAATTGTCATATGTACAGATATTATTTTCTTTGCTCTTCTCAGTTTGTCTCTGCCATACTTGCATATTGATATCTTACAGAGTCTTGGGCCTGAATTAATGAATCCATGTTTATTTAATCATTATTACAAATGAATATAATACTTTTATAGCATTCTAAAATACTGAGTGATTCCATGCTTTCACATGGAATGTTTTGTACATGAAGCTGTGTGAATCTAGACTTGTTGGTATCTGATGAAAGTCTCTCAGGAATTTCATGAGCTATAAATGGATAAAATCTTTAATTGTATTCTTAAATTGACAGGAGAAGTATGCTGCCCTAATGAAGAGGAAAACAGAGTTTCAGTTGGAATTGGTGACTCTTGTTGCCAGGGAATGCCTTACTCCACATCAGGCAATCAAATCTGCTGTGGTGGATCCCTTCACGACAGTTTCAATCAGCAGTGCTGTGGTGGAAGAGTCATAAGCATGGACTCAGTCTGTTGTGGTGATGAAAAAGAAGGGAATGCATACAGACCTGTCACAGGTAAGTAATAAGTCTTTAAGGAAAAAAGGTCTTCATCTTGCTAAGTCTCTTGTGACACTAAGCATTCAGAAGTGACAGACTCAGATTTAAAGTGTGTATGCCAATTTATTAAAATGTTGTTGCACTTTAGTCACGTAGTCTGCTATACTGCAAAATGGTGAGCTTTCAGTAACCTTCTTTGCTTTGTCCAAAAGCAGCAGGGGCTGGAGAAAGCACAAAATTCAAAAGGAGAGCATGATCTTTCTTCATGCAAGTCAGGAAATAGGACCAGTCCCCTCTCGTGAGTAGAGCAGAGGCTAGATTGGCCACCCTGTGCCGCCATGCATCCCAGTGCAGGGATTTTCCATTTGATCTGGAAACGGAGGGTTAGTCAGCTGGAAATTGAAGATTGCCATGCTATCTGCTTGGTGGTCTATGTCCCTCACTTGTGTTTAAAATTAGCAAAAATTAATCCCTAGCACTACTCACTGACTCGTCTGGTGTATGCCATTACTACAAGTAGAAAATTACTCCACCACTCAGACATACAACCTGAACCCTACTTCCTCATAAAACACTCTGTGACTAGCTGATGACGGAGATTAGAGGTATTATTGCAAAACCTATTCAGACAGTTTCATGTGTCTTTTCTTTCCACAATTATTAGACAAATTATATACCGTCAGCTTTCTCAACCTGACAAAAAGACTTCAGAAACTACTACAGTCTCAAAGGGGAACCTGATTTCAAAACAGAAATAATGAAGGTTTAGTATCCACTTCTGCTTGGTGTACAAAGATGAGTGAGGGCGCGTGCCAGTGTGAACCTCTAGTTGTACAACTAAGGATCTTAATATATAACTAGCAATCCAGATCTGAAGGCTAAACTCCTCCTTTCCCAAAAAATAAGCTCTGTCTTTATCTTATTTATTGTATTTACTGGATCCTTCAGTTTCTGTGGTATTAGAAGCACCCTAGTTCAGTGCTGACTGTCACGATGAGCTAATCAGAGGAACAGTGCAACACCTTATGCTGTTTCCATACTATTCTTCCCTTCCAGTGGTGACTCATGGAGCATATGTGGTGAACGCTGCTTGCTTGCATGATTTTAGCCCCTTTTCACTGTGATCCTTAATTGTGCTTGATCTACAGCGTCAACACTGAGCTCACAGTACCAGCTCTGAGCAAGGCCCTCTTGCACAGCCGCGCATTATGTGGCTGCCACAAGACAGGACTGGCTCATAAAACATGTCTTTATGTACTTTATTACTTAAACTCTTTTATTTGCCTGCAGGAGCCCTTTAACAAAATCACATTGAATTGACTTTCTCACACCAAATCAAATCTCCCCGGTCCCAGTTCAGTTGTCTTTGTCAATATGTATTTTATAAATGGAGTGAATTAACAGATGCTGTTGGAACAGAACTGCTGGGGTAGCGTTTATGTTTTTACTGCTCTCTCTGGGCAGATGAGTTGTGTAGGAGTGTAATACAGGTATCTTGGGATGAAAGTTATGTTCTTCATTTCATTATATATGTATTCTTAACAGGTTTTTTCCTTAAATATATATATTTTAAAAAACCTTTATATCCCTCATTTTAAACACTTTAAAAAGCGCTCAATCATTTACACTATTTTTCTCAAGAATGGGTCAGTAGGACATATTTTTGGCTATTAAAAAAGAAAACAGTGGCTTTTTATTTCGCTCACAGGTTTTCTGTGAGGACTTTATGCTGTGAGCCAGAAACTGAACACATACAGGTTTGAAAGATGAATTAGTGCCATAGTTGAAAAGAGATCTTATTCTTTTGCATTAAACATGGAATAGATTGTGGTTTCTTATCATATTGTATGCATCATGCTCAATGCGTTTTTAACTAATTTCTTGGAGTAATTCACTTGCTAAATACATCAAGAAAATGCACAAGCCAGGAACAAAAATCTGCCTGCTCCCTATCCCAATTATTATAATGATTCTAATGGAAAAAAATATTCTTACATAAAACCATAATTTACTTAACATTGGCAAATGGATAAGTTGAATTTTGCAAGAATATGGTAATTGGAGAGCTGAGCTCATTGTCTATAAGGGGAAACAGTAACAGAGGTACAAAAAAAGAAAGCTTTATGCAAAAACTGAATTGCTTCTAAAGCCTCTGGTTTCTAGTTGGAAATGTATGCCGTAGTTAAAAATATAATGACAATTCAAAGCTTTTGCTTGGGAGCTTTAGGTCCTTGGAAAAAAAAAATCAAAGAAGCATGATCACTAAAACTGCAAACCTTGTGCACAGCCTTATTTTGTTGCATGACCAGCTCCAAATCAGTGTGTTTCTGCTAAATCTAGACCCAAGTTTGCACTGAATGTTGGTTTAAGGGCCTGAATTATAGAACTTTTTCATTTAGTATTATATACCTTTTTCACAGAGTCTGTCCTGAAAAAGAGATGTTTTGTCCATCTCACATTACTTTTTTCTTTTTTTATTATTTATTAATTTCTATTTTCTTAGGTTTTCTTTTTCACCCCTTGTTGGCCTTATTTAGTGGGGTGACCATAGAGACATCTACTGGCAAAGGCTGGCAGTGGTGCCATTGTACATGCACATCCTGAGCCCTCCTGCTGCAGTGTGATTATCCAAAGTTCTGGCTATAACGGATAATGTCAGCTAAAACCACTCCTGGATTTTCTCTCTCTCTGTTTTTGTTGTTGTTGTTGTTGTTGTTTGTTTTTTGGGTTTTTTGTTGTTTTTTTTTATTGCCCCTATACTGACATCCCAGACTCATGAAAGATGATACTTTGTGCCATTGTGGTTCCTGATCTGTAATAGTTGCAATACCCACATGTAAGCCAAGGATTTTTGGAGTAGTTTGCAATGTACACTGGCTCTGTATTTTGTTGATCCTCTATTCTGGCTGCAAAGGGTAAGCCTTTTAATACTCATTTTTCCCTTTTGAAAGCATTGGTTTTGCAGATTTACTAAATTAGTAATTCATCACTCAGCTATGTTTATAATTTTTTTCAGTTGCTGGGGATGAACATGAAATAATTGTTGACAGAAATTACTGTTAGCAGGAAGTGTCTTTTCCATCCCATGGATTTTCTTTTTGCTGTAATGCACTACATGCCTGTGAAACATAAATATATAAAATATGACACACACATTCCAACTGATTTACAAACAAATAGTTTGCGTTTTGGTATTTTGCTGAATTCAGCAAGGGTTTATAGGAATTTCTGGATCCTTAAGCAATTGAATAAAGCGATTTTTAGAAGGCAAATCAATCCATCAATATTACATGGTCCTATTTTGTTTTTCTTGGAGCATATTTAAAATTATACATTTGAGGTGTCAAGGTTCAGGAGTCAAGTGCTACATGTGATAAATTAAGGAAAGGTCAGAGGCTATGCAATGCAGTTTCAGAAGATTGTCTACCTCTGCCTTTGCAGCTCATTCATGCTGAAGTGATGCACTCTGGGAATTACTACCAAACTCTGCTCTGCAACATCTGCTCTCCCTAAGTGAGTTAGTGCACGTCAGACATCTTTATGTCAGAATATTGCAGTGATGGATGCAGTCTTCAGAAAATGCTGCATAAAAATCTGGTGTGCCGTTCTGGCCATTAAGTGAAATTACTATTTAAATTAATGGCGCTGTCACAGTTTATCTGTGCAAAGAATGAACGCTGATTAGGGTATTAAGTAATTAGCAATTTATCACACTGGAACAAGGTTGATAATAATTAAAGAAGTAATGGTTTACCAAAGAAACTAGAAAGGGAGTCACTTCTTGTTATGTGAGTGAAATCTTGGCTGAAAAATTTAATTCAGTTAAACAAAGATGAGGTTCGCAGTGAAAGAATACAACCGTGTTTGTTTCAATATAAAAACAGTTCATTATCAAAATTTTAGTTTGCCTGTCAAAAGTCCCTTGGGGCTGTCTGAGTCGCTTATTAGTATTGAATTGAGTCATTTTCTGCATTAATTCTCTGCTTAAAATTGGTAAAATCCTAGGACAATTTGGAAAAAGGGTGTGAACAAGAGGAAGTATTTACCTCTTAGAGAGCTGGTGATCACAGTTTGATTGCTGTGAATAGAACCAGCCCTGGAAAAAGGTAAAGTATGCAAGTAATGTCACCATTTTCAGTTATTCCAGTGATTGGAATTAAATACTCTGAATGCTTTAGCAGGATCATACCTTTAAAGATTAATTTTCATTAAGTATGACTTCCTAAGATAGGTTTGCTGCAATAAATGGCAGTGAAAAAAGTGGTCACTTTTGCACATGTTTTAAATGCCTCCATATGACAGAAATTATGTCAAATGCAAACTACTTTGTAGATATAAGAGTTTATCACAGCCTTGTTTTTTGTGTGGTAGCTTTCTAGTTCAATTAGTAGTAATATTTATTTCATTGCCAATTATATAGGGGTTTGTAGCATTTGGTTCATAGTTAAAATTTACCCCTTTCTTTTGATGGTATGAGGTTCGACACTGGTGTTTTTCAGTTGCAGAATAATTCATGTGAATATATGGAAAATTACACTGGTTATGATGAGCTTTTAGTTTAAAAATAAAATTATTAAAACGAGAAGAAAGACAGTGGAATTAATTTTGGCATCTTATCAATTCCACTCTAGAAATGCAAATTATATTTAGATATTAAGTTCTTAAAAGGTAATTCTGTGTATTAGATGACTGAAGCTTCACTGTGGGTATTTGCCAAGTGACCCATTCAGTTCGATGTATCTAATATGAACCCTGAATTTGAAACATAAAATGTATGATAAATTCTGGAATGCTAAGATGAACTGTTGAAAGTCTGTCTGTGTGGGGGGGAATGAGACCTGGGTAGAAGCTTTCTCAGTTTTTACATTCTCCAGAAAATTTTCATCAACAGTCTGTCTCCAACCTGCTGTGCATAGTACCTTGGTATGGTATTTCATAGCAAAGTTCTTAAAAAAGTTCAGCAGGCGTGAATGTTGATTGTAGGGGACCCTGTTTATTCCTCTAATTCTTGATTGTTTTCAGTAGGTCTGGAAGTCAGGATACTTACTTCAGTCACCTCATGTTTGGATTTAATCTCACTTTAGCTACATCTGCATAATTCCAGCTGCTGGTGGTTTTTATGCCAAGATCTGTTGCATTCTGAGCTTTCTCCTTTCTTATCTATCTTTCCTGCCTTTCCTATTCAGATATATTTTTTTGTTTGTTCATTTCAGGGATGTTCTGTTGTGGGCAGGAATACGTGAATAAGTCAGATACCATATGCTGCTCAGGTTCCAGTGGTGAGTCCCTAGCACATGTTAGAAAGAATGACCAAGTGCCAGTAAAATGCTGTGAGACTGAACTTATTCCAAAGAGCGAAGAATGCTGTAATGGAGTTGGATATAATCCTTTGAAATATGTTTGCTCTGACAAGATTTCAGCTGGAATGATGATGAAGGTAATTGATAGAAAATCTCTCGGTAGCTCTGATTTGATGATGGAAAGAGAAATACACTGTTCATAACTATTTTTCTAAAATAGGAATATAAAAAACTCTTGTGTGCATTATTCATTTTCACATTACATCCATATTAATACCGAATGAGTTCACCATGATTGATGTTATTGCAATGAATTCTAAAGGAATTAATAATGATTAGCTGCCTCTGTGAAGTGTTGCCCAGCACTTCAGATTAGTACAGTAGCTAAAAGCTGGCATACTAACAAGACTGACATGCATAGCCAGTTTCCATTCTGTGACCACTGTTTTTGATGATGTTCCTTAAGTGGAAATAAAAATTGAACTGTCCAGTTCTGAAGTATAAAATACTATAACATTTCAATTTGGGCAAGCAGTAGGACATGACTCCCAACCCCCTAAAAAAAATAAATAAAAATAAAGCAATTGACATCTTCTTGATGAACTTAATCCTGATCCTACAGAAAGCCAGTGGCAATTTTGACATAAATTTCAGCAGTACTAGTATAGGTCCTTTCACGCCTAATGAATTATATTGTTTATTTTCATTCTGTTTTAATGTCAGAGTAAACTAAAAACTATAAAGGCTAATTTGATCTTTTCCAAGAGTGCCTAGTGACTAGACGCATCAGCATGAGACAATTTTACCAAAATTTCAAAGCTGCAAAGTCTTGCAACTACAACAGAAATCATCAAGAATTAGCATCTTGGTGTTATGCGTAAACTGTAAAAATTTTGTCAACTGTTATTACAATTTTTGTCTAACAAAATAAACATTTCTAAGGATGGGAACCTTGTTTGTATATTCTTTTTATAAAATTGTATTTATATTTATAATTAGAGAGAAAGAAAGTGGGTGAGAAAGAAAAAAAAGAGGGTTGAATATTCTGAATTCTACAATATAGAGATCAGAAAGATATTGTGGAATTTGCCAGTAAAGTGAAATAGACCCCATCCCGCCATATGCAGGTGTTCCTCTATCCTTTTTGTTCATCTGCTAAGTTAATACAGAAATATTTCTTACATCTTCTCCTTTTCACGTCAAGGTTTTCATGTCATTTCATTTTCAGACTGAATAATTTTCTCCTAGAGAAAATCCAAGCGTTGTGATGAGTCAGCCACAGTTCCTCAATGCATTGTATTAGTACTTCATGCAAGGGAAAAAATGGCTGAGAATAAGTTAATGAATTCTGGTAGATAACACACTAGATCCCTGCCTTAGGTATAATGTATAAACAAAGGAAGTGCTTTGTATTTCACTTACCCGCAGTAGAAAAGAGATAGTACTGGCTTTCTGATATGTATAGATTTACTAACATTAAAAGGACTGATAGTCTGAGACATTCTGGGGCTACTTTATATGGGAATCCAATCTGTCTATATCCTGCATCCTATATTGATATCTATCACAACGTAATTTTTGTGAAAGTACCAGGTTTGGGAAATTAAATTAGCTGGTTCATAATCAGCTAAGAACCTAATTTCAATAGGTGAATTAAGGAAGCATTAGATATAATTTGGTTTTCCTTCTGAAGTTTATAGCCTAAAGGGCAGAAGTATTTGTTCCAAATATGGCAGTACATTTCTTTCTGCAACAAGCTATATTTTATGAGAATTATTACTCTCTAGCATATGGTTTGGCAAAAATATTATTTCATTAATTTCAATGGAAAGTTTTGGATGTTCAGTGTATATTTCTGTTTCTGTGAATTGTTCTTTATGGCTTAAATCTTATATCTTCATCAATGTTTGCAGAGGTCCTCTTATTGCAGCAAAACTTCTGTTTAGGTGTGATGTGGTAGAGGACATGATTTATAGAGCCCATGGATAGAGTTCTCAGCCTTGAAAGCTGCCAAGGACTTGCACAGAGCCCTCTTGTGTACTTGGCAAGTAGCATGAGGCACTGGGAATTTGCTACTGACTTGCCACAGAATATTGGCCTTTGCAGGAACAGAATATTCAAATTCTTGGATAAAATCCTCTTCTCATAGATTCTAGACTCTTCTGTCTTCAACAAATCTAGCCATTTGTGCTTCCAGTAGTTAAAATCTCTGATGCTTTCATCTAAGGATCCTACAAAAAAAAAAATCTGTTTCTTTTAGAAAGGATTATAAAAGCATTAATGATCAAAGGCAGGCCAAAGGCTGAAAGGGTCTTCCACATGCTAGAAATATACTCCAGGTGGTGGCCTAATTTTTTGTTTTATAAAGATAGGGAAATACTAATGGAAGCATTTGTAAAGAAAGGAAGATATGGGAAATATGTTTAAATTTGCATGTGTATTCCTTAGGTAAAAGAAGAATGCAAGGCTAATATCCTTTGCCCTTTATCTATGGAGGCAACAGCACATTGTGGAAAGTGTGACTTTGATCCTAGGAAGAATATCTGTGCATGGATAAAAGGTTCACAGAGTGCTAAAGAAACAGAGGTAGAAGCAGGTGTGTGTCCAGATGAAGAGGAGACTGTCTACACAGGAAGTCCAACACAGTATTCATTTACAGGTAAGAAAAAGTGGCATACCAGATTGGTGATTTGCTGGTATATTTAATTTGCTCTGGAGAGAAGGATGTTCTGAGTGCTACCAGGTATTCTAATCAAATGTGAAGCAATGTGAAGAAGGACATGGATCTTATAGAGCGAGACCAGAGGAGGACCACAAAGATTGTCAGAGGTCTGGAGCACCTCTCCTTTGAAGACAGTCTGAGAGAGCTGGGGTGGTTCATCCTGGAGAAGACAAAGCTCCAGGGAGACCTTATACCACTGTTCAGTACCTAAAGGGGGCTGACAAGGCTTTTTGCAAGGGCAGATAGTGATGGGACAAGGGTAAATGACTTTAAACTGAAAGAGAGTAGGTTTAGATGAGATATTAGGAAGAAATTCTTTATTATGGGAGTAGTGAGACACTGGAAAAGGTTCCCCAGAGAAGTTGTGGATGCCCCATCCCTGGGAGTGTTCAAGGTCAGGTCAGATGGGGTTTGGAGCAGCCTGGTCTAATGGAAAGTTAACCTGCCCATAGTAGAGGGAGTGGAACTAGAAGGTGTTTAAAGTTTCTTCCAACCCAGGCTGTTCTATGATTCTATGAACTGTAGGAAGTAGAATTCTTTTAAGAAGTAATCTGTGAATCATGGCAGAACCTTTAAGGAAATGAAATGAGTAGCAAAATTTAGGGAGCACATAATGTCTAAACGTGCTTTCAAAACAAGTTGATAGAAGTACTGCTATATCTGAAAATGACCCTGTCTAAAGGAACAACTTCTGTTTCTATCTGTCCTTAAATGTAGAAAAAAAATAGTTATTTTGTATTTTGATAAGACTGAGATGATCTGTATGTAACTTGCTTTTTCTAGATGTGGACCTCGAACCTTTTGTCACATACGAGTACAGAGTGGCTTCTTGGAATAGCTATGGAAGAGGTGTCAGTGAAATTAGCAGAGCTGTCACTAAACAAGATGTGCCACAGGGTGTAAGTCCACCAAAATGGACCAAAGTAGATAATCGGGAAGACATGATACTTCTAAACTGGGAGGAACCACTTCAACCAAATGGTACTGATATATTTTTTTTAAAGTGTGTGTTCTATATCTCCACTGACAGTGTTCCAAAATCACAAAACATATTAAACCCTGTCACTGAAATATACATGTTCCCAAACTCTGCAAGAAGATTTTGCTCTAGTTTGATACCATTTTCATTGCAAATAAGAGTAGAGTCCAACTTCACAGAAGACAATTCCGTATGTCTCTATGAAGTGCCAAGAGCCCTCTTTTGAGAGCAGTTGTAGTAATAAGTGTGCAGATATGATCAGAAAATGGCAATGATCTTTAAAAGTATGTGGGGATTTGGGGATAGGGGTGGTGGTACTCATGTTTCTTTCAGGAAATCTTACCTGTTATTTTCAAACAGTGAGGAAACTTGGAAGAGCTCTCTTAATAAAAACTGAGATCTACTGAGATGCTGGTACCGATACTGAGGAAAGTATCTGGTAATTGCCATTAGGTGTTTAAGCAGAATGATTTTCTCTTGCTGTGGTCAGTTACTTCATCTAATGTTTTCTGTATACAGAGTAGGTTATTCTACCCTCACATAGGATTACTCAGCTAACCAAAGGGAAAACTTTCTTTCTGCAATAGGTCTCATTATTCACTATATCATTCTCCGAAATGGAATTGAGTATTTTAGAGGAACAGAAATGAGCTTCACAGACACAAGTGGTATCCAACCATACCAAGAATATTCATACCAGCTGCGAGCCTGCACTGTTGCTGGTTGCACAGACAGCAGCAAGGTTAGTGAATTGGTCTTCATGGAACTGGTGCCAGAATTCTATCAGCCAGTGTGGTAACATAAAAATGCTTTTGGAAAGGTGTAATTTGAAGACACGCTGATTATTGAGTAAGTAAAAAGCATCAATAATCTTATTTGGATTCAACTACTGACAGATAATTATTTGGAACCCAAGGTTGATACAAGCAAACGGAGGAAGAAAGCAGTATCTCAGTCTTGGCAAAGCTGCAATTGCACTGTAGGAACTGATGTTTGTTAAAGAGAAAGCTGTACACGACAGAATAGAATAAGGAATATTAAAATGCACTTTCTCTAAGCCTGGAAATTAAATTTTTGCTTCTCACTAGGAGGTCTATAGCCTCTTCTTCATTGGTACTTCTTAGTTCATGTGCTTTAGTTATAGCCTATCAATTTGTTCAACAATCTTCTTACTTTTCCACTCTAGTGGAAGAGCCTCCTTTTGCTATATTACCCTTTGCTGGCTTTCCGTGATCACTCCTGCTTCAGGCTCTACTGTCCCTTTGTGCACAACCTGCCTCGGCTTCAATTTTAAGCAAACAATCCCGTACCTCCCTTTGTCACTGCTTCATTTCCTTTTGTATCACTTTGAATCATGGATGCCTTTCACCAACATTGCTATTTAACCAGCTCTAGTTTTTATTCTGTCAAGAAGCTGCTTTATTCATAATTTGCAAAAATTACTTCTTAAGTGGCCTGTTTTCCACAATATTATTCTTGTCTCTATGAAAATGAATTTCTAGGACTACAAGTGTAAGGTCTGTAGGGCAGAGGTGGGGAATAATGACTCTGCTTTGTAATTATAATATACGTGGGATTTAAAAGATTATTTTTTTTGCAGGTGTTTAAATGTTTTCAAATTCATGAAAATCTCAACCAGAAGTATAAAATAAGAAACACTAATGTAGACAGATGGAGATAGGTGCATAGTCCTCTGCCGGCACCCAGAGCTGTGGTTTGGGAGCTATGTAGGCACAGTTGCTGCAACCATCAACCCAAGATAATAAATCCTGCTTATTTCACTAGCCTATAATTAAGGAGTTTACTGTTGCAAACACTGAAGTCTGCAAGTAGGGACTGATTCCACCAAATGCACTAAGACAATATATTATAAAGGGCAAATTTTGTATTTACAGCATAATATAAATACTTTATGGTGGTAATAACAGAAAAAGAAAAGTGATTCTCAAAGAGAAAGCGGTCTGACTCACTTATTAAACTGGTATAATTTGGAAATGCCTCTTCTGTAGGTGATGGTGGAGATGTGTCAATAGAAAATTAGCTTTTTCCTTTTTTTTATAGAAAGAACTTAACAAGTGCAAAGTTATTCTATCTTTCAAAATCTTTAGCTTCCTTAAAAAGTATGGAGTTGCAAATAACTACAATAGAGTTCAGATTGCATGGGATATATGGAGGCTTAGCCCCATGTTTACTGGTGCTTAAAATATATGAAATCAGGCAGTTAAAATGCAGAGACACTGACAAACCATATGGAAGAGAGTTATCAAGAGTTTTCAAGCAATACAGTTTCTGTTGTTTCACCCTGTGCCATACACTGCAGCTAAAACATAGTGAACCTGTTGTGATAAATTGTAGACGTAGACTTATGTAATGTATTCAAGGTCAGATTTCATTGTGAAAAAGGAGGAAAAAAGTAACTAGTTCTCCAGACCCTTGGTAATGATATGCCAGCCCAAACAACATTTTAAAACAAAAGTGACATTCTCATTGATCATGGTATCTAGTGTACTATTACATTAAATTGCTGTTTAATTCATATGTCTTCAGGTAGTTGCAGTCACTGTCCAAGGAGTCCCAGAGAGTGTTCAGCCACCAGACATCAGTGCTCTGAACTCAACAGCATTACATTTAAGCTGGATTGCACCCAGGAAACCAAATGGTATCATCAGAGAGTACCAGATCAGTCAAGTAGGGAAAGGACTTATATACACTGATGCTGCAGGCAGAATGCAGCACACAGTATCAGGTAAGGAGGCAGAGCTCTTTGACAGGCTAATGTCCTGTCCTTAAGATATAAGACTGTATTAATATATTAAAAAAGCCACTTGTCAGTAACTTTTAAATCCCCAGTACTGTGCACAGTTTGGAATGCTTTATCATGACTATACACATCTTAATTTTTTTTCAATCTCTTTCATTTCTAGCTGCTGTTTGTTAAAATATTAATAGATTTAATTTCAAAATTTTAAAATAAATCTATCCAGCTCAATTGAAGATGCAATCCTTATGATGTGCTCAAGGACTCAGATATTCTGTGTAGGCTTGCCGTCCCTTCATACAGATTCAACTCTCTTTTTAACATCACTGATGTGCAGTAATGGAGTTGTGAATGTGTAGCAATGTGGGAGTGAGAAGGATCCAGTATTTTATGCCTGAGATAATAAAAAGGAAAGGAAGACAGAACAGGAAAGATCCTGAATTCTGTTTATAATCTTATATATTGCTTATAGCCATTTTCTCAATACTTGTTGAAAGAAACTTTAGTTAAGGGATTTTGGGGGAAGGTTTAACTCAGACCTCAAATGTATTATTTTTACATATTCAATTTTAAGTTATTTTTGAATGTTACACTGAAGCAAAATTATTCTTGGAAATATTTCTGTTGGTCATAGGCCATAAACATAAACATTATGGGATATCTTTTTTTCACTCTTTTACCTCAGGTTGCTCATCAAATTTTTGTATCTCACAAATGCATTATTTTTTCCTTTTTTTTTTATTTCCACGCTAATAGGAAATTTCAAGATTCATGTGTTATACGTACCATATGACAGCCAGCCAAAGAATAGAAGTTGACTTAGGGCACATAAATCCTCTAGAGCATATTTGGCATTCTCAACCACCCCTCAAAGCATGAGTCCTGAGTCAGAGTGGATCCCTTGGTGCTTTAAAAGAGTTTGTCTCTGCTCTAGTCACTCACAGAAGAGTAAGATTGCTGTTCCTCTTTGACAATGTCATGCTCAAGTGTGAAATTCATCAACAGCATATTACTTCTGTCTCCATATTCAGTGCTTCTGAACATGAGATATTAGCTAGAGTATGCCAGGTGGTGGTACATGTTTTAGAATTGCTGTTGTGAGTTTATAGTACCAACCTACCAACAAGGCATGATTTATCGAACCCATTGAAAAATACTTCTTGTACTTCCACAAGGCAGTCATATCTTCATTTTAATGCAAACAAGACTGGTTTCCTTACCATTTGGAAGTGAGAGGAAATGAAATTTATTCCTGAGAAACAAGGATCTTTTTTCCTTTTGTGTGCCTGTTCTGTTAAGCCATTGTCCGATGCTGCCATGGTAAGCCAGGAGTGAAATAAGTGATCATTCCTCCTGACAGTCATAATCAAATCTTTTGCTTTTTTCTGGAGGAGCTTCCTTGGGTAATAATGTGGAATTCATGACAGTGATTTAGCAATGTGGATAGTTATTGCTTTCTAAATTAAAAGAATACAATAAAATAATCAAATTTACTTCATATAATGTTTGAACTGTTTGTCGTATTCCCTGTGGATCTATGTTTTGATTTTCGCATCTTCCTTTTTCTCTTTTTTTTTTTTCCAAAATTGTCTGCTTTTCCCTGAGCAACAGTTGAACATTAATGAAGCTGTAACATTAGTATTTCTTGAGACTTTGAATCTAGGGTCTTGCAAATAACAGACGAGAAGGCGAGCACCTTGCCACTGCACCATTGTCTTGCTGCTTATTTTTAATTACATCAAAGCTTTGGAAACATGATCCCACAAATGCTTTGTGGGAATAGCGGTGAATGTGCTCATCATGTGAAATCCATAAATTGCTTATAATCCTCTCAAGATGTTAAAAAAAGCATTAAGTAATTGAAGACAGGAAGTCCTCAGTTAATTATTTAGAGGTGTTATCAATGCTTTAAGCAAACTGAAGCATTTTCTGCTATCTCACTGAGTTGAATGCCACTGGGACCTAGGGGCAGCAGCCATCATCTTCTCATATTCTCTAATGCAAACAGCACATGGCAGCTTGTCAATAAAAGACCTTTTTATATCATTTATTACTGAACACTTCCACTACCCTGTACAGAACAATTTGGATGACAGTTATGGCATTGTTTCACTTTGTGTTACTACTACTTTACAAATGGGCCTGCTAATGCTGTGCAGTGGGGCCAGGCAGAGGGTAAGAATGAGGAAAATAATTAGGGGAATTGTAAAAGAAAGCCAAGAGTGCCCTCTTCAGCAGCAGCAGGTGGGTTTGTAGCAAAGATTCTTCTCAACTCCCCCTTTTTAATACAGTAAAGATAATATCCTGAGTAAGAGGTTTTCTTAATGATTCATAGGAACAGTCATTTTTAGGTAAAAGCCAAGGAAGATCTTTGATGTTTATTTTAGTGAAAGAAATAAAATTAAGAATACTTTATGACTGAATAGTTTGAAATTCTTTCATCTGAATATATTCTTCATTCAGGGTAATGAAAACAGAAGAGATCGAAATGCTGTCACTGGTCAAGTCTATCTCCATATGCAGCACTGAATCATTAATAATATTTATCTAAAGGAAATTCTTGGGGGTAGAGGGGTTGTGTGAGGCTGTGGTCAGCAATCTGACATCCTCCTGAGTAAAATTCCCACGGCAGGGCCCTGGAGCGTTATCCTGGGAGCTAATTACTGACCTTGCTGGAGCCATACCCACAAATGGAGACAAACAGTATCAGAAGGAATTGATTTAGCTAATAGAACAATGCATTCTTAAAAAACCTGACTATTTCACAGCCTTTTGGCAAATGACTAATGCTACAATAACAAAATAGACTGCTAAGTTGACCAAAAAAAAAAAAAAAAAGAAAAAAAAAGGATTAAACCTCCCCTACAATATTAGACCAAAAAAGAAAAAGAGGGGGGAAGTGTCCTCCAGTGAACAATCAAGTAGAGACACTGGAAAAGCAAAGTGCTGTTTATGTTTCAAGATTATCTTACTTGTTATTTTTATTATCAATCACATACATAGATTTGCACAGAGCTTTCCAAAGCATTCATAAGACAAGGTGTTTAATGCAAAGCTTTAATAATTTAGATAAAATCTGCTGTGACTGCTTCATGTATGGCTAGAATTTCAGGTATCAGAATTTCACCAATAAATTTAGTGAAACCATGTGCTCTTTCTTTAATGCTCATTTTTCTCTTTAAAGTGTAGTTGTAAATGAGTATTGCTTTATTATGCATGTTTCCTTTAAAAGTGAACACGACTCCCTTTAGGGGAATTCAAGTAATTTGTTGCCACAGTAATCTTTTCTATCCTGAAATGTTAAATACTTGGCTTCCCTCCATGCCTTTGCCTCTCTCTAGTCTGCAACTGTCATTTTCTCCCTCCTTACTTTTATGCACAGTGTTCAGATGATTTTTCTTCTCTTCCAGTTCATGATTAGGTTACAACCAGGGCTGTCTCTCTGAGTCATCTCTTTATTTTCTCTCCTTCGCATGTTGTTCAATTTGTTAAGCAGCCTGCATGTCTTCCATTCCTTATTTACCTTTCTACAGAATTGTTACTTCTTCTTTTGCTCTGTTTGTTTGGAATATATTTTAATTAAAATATTTGGGTAGGGTGTAAGCAAGGATTTGTTTATAAACAAATATATTGCCCAGACTTTTCGCCTGTTTCAGAATTGTGTTGTTCTTGAAATAATTTCATTTAGACACAGGAGTTAAATCAAAAGTACGTTATTAAGGCCACAAAGCCACGGATTTAAAAAATGACCCATATAATACATATGAATTGACCTGTATAATCCTAATTCAGCTTCTTTCACAGAAGCAATCTGCATTACACAGAAGTACAGTCATTTGTACATAGGGTTACTGCCTCTTTCAGGGAGGAATGAAATGAAGCTCCTGTATGGAGGACTACTGCCTCAGCTTTGGCTCTGTGTGGCAGATTTATTCCTTCTGGGAGTCTCAGTGTAGATGGGCCTAATTCTGCATCTGCCCAGAGCTACATTTCCTTTCTGCTTGGCAGAAGTCAAGGAGGCATGAAAATTGGAGCATGGAGCACAGTGAGGGAGGCAATAGGGATGGTGCCAACCCGGAGAGATCAAACATGGATCACTGAGAGGCTGGTGGCAGGGGCCACCAAAGGGAATGGCAGGGCATTCATATTTGTTCAGGATGTGGTACTGAGTAAGGCACATCTCAAGCTTTCATAGTTTGTCACAACCATGTCGTCTTCATTTTCTGGACACCCTGCCCGAGACCCAAATTTCCTGAGCTCTTGGAGCTGCAGTTGAAGGCACCGGTTGTCCTTGGATATATGAAGTTTTGCGTAACACCAAGCATCCCAAATGGCCTTCTGGCAGGTCCAGGGAGATTTTTGTTTCTCTCAGTCTCTTTGAGTCAGCATCCTGGTTCTGAGAGAGAAATCTTTCTGTTTTGTTTATTTTTTTGAGTTTGTGTGGTTTTTTGGTTGGTTAGTTGGATTTTTTTTTTTTGTTCTGGTACTGTATAAAACCATTTGGAATGCTCAGCTGGTTGGTGTTAGTAAAGCATCTGTACAGTCTAGGGGTGGACACTGCAAGAAAAGTCTCCAATTACATACAATTAGTTAGGCCAGAGACCACGTGTTGGAGACAGTTTTAGAAAGGACTGTGCTACAAAACCTGTGTACAAAAGGGGACTAAAACCTATTGTACAATGTCCTGGCACTGGGATTCCCTAGTTTATGAGTGTTCAGTTTTGCAATTTAATATTTTCAAAGATTTTTTCTGTATAATTTCCTTCTTCTGTATAATTTCCTTCTTCTTCTCCTACTGTTTATATCCTTTGCATCCAGGAACAGGAACTTTTTTTTAAAGTATTATGAGGTGCTAACAAGAGGGTCCTTGAAAATGCAAGAGAGAGGTTTTCAGTATTTGTGCCTGGTAATATCTTTAAGATCAATTTTGAGAAATACCCAAAAGAGTAGTTTAACAAAGTTGCTGTATCCTGGGCTGGAGCATGCTCTGTGAGACAGGCTGATCAGCAGTTAAAGCTGAGCTCTGAGGTGTTCAAGATAGGCTCACAGAGTCTGCACCTTTAACAATTTAACTGTAAGAATCCTTTAATGGGTGCACAGAATTGGCTGTTGTAAAAGCTTAGTATCTTAGCCAAATTATGAGTGCAATTTTATGAGGAGTCCTGAAGTCAGATTCTTAAGCTGCAGGCAACTTGATGTCAAATCTGAAGTCACTGACACAGCACAAGAATGTTTGAAAATTTCCAAGGAAAAGTTAAAGCAATATATTCTGTTTTAGTCTCATTCAAGGATTAGAATACAAGGTTTGAGCTGTAAAGAATAGTTTAAAAATTGTAAGTAACTAAAATTAATATCTTGTAATGAGGGCTTGGTTGTCAGTCCGGCTTCTTAGTGCTTTATAGCATTGCTAGTAAAGTCTTCTAACATATTGGAAAAAAACAGAGTGGAAAAAGAACAAATAGAGGGTGGGAAAGGGGAAGGAGTATCTTTGGACTTGTTTGCAATATAGTAGAAGGATACATGTACAAGTAAGAGAGTATTTAATTATATTCTCTCATTGTTGCAAATGTATTTGTAATAAATTTTCTAAACATTACAGGCTATTCAGCTTTTCAAGTCTGAAACTCTAAGAAATTACACTTTCAGGTGTTTATCTGTGCTGCAAGTGCCATCTAAGTTTTTTTTTTATTTTAGTTCAAATATGTCTATATGAGGGACATCCATAGATCCATTGCAGCACAGACAGACATTTAATCTGAATTGTTTTGTTGGATCTTTTAAAGCAGTAGAGAATATATAAAATTATCAAGAATTATCTAAATTATCAAGAATTCACCATTTTAGTATTGTTCAAATGTAATATAAGAATGGTTCCTATTTTGTTTGGCAAAAATGCTAACAGTTAACTTTAAGCCCAGTAACTTTCTGTGTAGTGATATAGTTCTTGTGATAACTGATGTCAACATCTCAGCCTAATCTCTTTTTGCTCTTTCTAGGTCTACAGCCATACACTAATTACAGCTTCATGCTTACTGCATGCACATCTGCTGGGTGTGCTTCTAGCCAACCACTTTCAGGTCAAACTTTACAAGCTGCTCCTCATGGTAAGGGAAAAAGATGTTCTTATAGAACTGCAAAGAGATGGTCATACTGACTTGTATTTTCTGATGGTTTAACAAGATGCAGAACTCCATTATCATCCATCAAGCTATCATGTATAAATTTACACAAGAGGATCTATCTCTCTTGGAGTATCTGTATCTTACCACGCTCTATATACTGACTGCCTGGCACTGCATTTCTACTTTCTTTTTGTGAAAATTTCCCCAAGCTTCTCTTTAAGTTAACGAGGTTAAAATTAACAGATGCGTGTTTTTTAAAGCACAAATAAATATACAGAGACAACTGGGCATATAAAGGCTGCAGCCTTTGGCCTTGTTCTCCATTAATCTCTACCTTGTCTAATTGGTTATATTTGTTATAGGATAAATAGAGGAAGTGTGTTAAATTCTGTCATTCTTCCTGGCAGTGTTTTATGTTTTCATTACATTGCTCAAAACAACAGCACAAACTGTGGGAAAGGAAAAAAAACCCTTTATGTTTCTGTCATAAAATTAAAATAGTGTCATTGTGATGTTAATAGGAGTATGGCCAAAACCTCATCATATCACAGTCAGCTCAACAGAAGTGGAAATGTACTGGAGTGAACCAGAGAAACCCAATGGACTCATTACTCATTATCGATTATTTCGTGATGGAGAGCAGATTTTCCTGGGTGGCAGTACAGACCTGAATTTCACAGATGTTAACCTGCAGCCCAATAGTAGGTAAGGCATGTTAAAAGAGCGCTCATAATAGGTGAAAGGCATTGCAAAACATACATACCTGTGTTAGTGAGATGTACAAAATATAAGCTACTCTGAACAAAAGAAAACTCCCTTAATTAATTATTAATTAATTACTGAAACTCCCTTAATAATAATTAATTACTGAAAATTGGTAGAGCACTTTTAAGGAGGCTTCCAAGTGTTGGAAAGACCTTAATCATTTTTCCTTTTCTACGAATAGGTCATTCTGATTCAAAGAAGTGAAGCTTTTTATTTTTTTTTCTTGGCTGGTTGTTGGTAGCTCATTGGTAGGGGTTTTTTTTCTCAGGAAATATACTTCAGAAAATTTCAGGGTTTATGTGACAAACAGCCCTGCACATGGTATATAATGTTTCAGTGCATATTGAACATACAGGGTCAAAAGCGGCTGCTGATATTTTTATAGAGGTTATTCTAAAATTGGTTTTGAGACTTTTTGAGTCAATACTTCTCTCTCTTATATAAGCCAATGTGAATTTCAGTGTTAGTATTTACTATACTATTTAGTATTACTACTTTTATTTTAGCATTAGTATCTATGACTCTATCATAGTTATTCTAAGTAGTTACTTTTCTCAAATTAAGAAAATAAAAGGTGAAAATCTTCACTAATGCAGTATTTGTAATACTCTTTGTATAGTCTATTCATTTTAAATTGGTGAAAATGGAAATGTTCTGATACTGATATGCCTAAAGCTTCTAACCACAGTGTCTACTCATCTTTTTGTGTTTGTGCAGATATGTTTACCAGCTGGAAGCCAGCACTTGGGGCGGCAGCAACATCAGTGATAAATACATTATACAAACACCAGTAGGAACACCAGAGAAAATTCATGTCCCATATAATGTCACAGTAATTGATGCATATTCTATATTTCTAGCTTGGGATGTGCCAGGTAAAAACATATTTCTGTGTAGTACTTTGTAGCAAAAGGAAAGGATGGAAAAATTAGTATAATCAGGTAGGCAGCTGAATCATTCTGATATTTTTGGTTTTCATATTTGTTGTTAGTGTTTATATGATTTAAATAGCCAGTAATCTAAAGCTGCTGTATCCTAGAGACATACTATTTTAATAATATTGACCTAGATACTTGACATGGGCATTGTGAGGTTTAGTTTACCAAAACCCTGTATTTTAATTTGGTCTTGTAAACTATTTTTGAGTGCAAGTATTAAGGAAAGAACACAATTTCTCCTCTGTTCAGACTAACCTGAGTTATCACCAGAGAAACCTGACAACATTTTAGGTTTTATGACAAAGAGATCCTGTGCTAGTTTTGACCTGATTGAGTAAATTTTATTTGCCCAAGGACAATAGTGTTATATGGATCTGTTACCTTGCAGGATGGTGGGTCAGCAAAGGTCCAGAAATGTTTTTCCTCTAGTTACTCTTCTCCTGAACATGACCAGGTGGTCTTGGCCTGCCACAGAGGTAGGCTAAGAAGGAATAATTGAAAAATAGCATTTTTTTATATGAGAAACTGTGTTCTGTTTCACTAATATAGATTATAGCTTAAGCGATTGGTGTACTTTACTGATGTTATAAAAATTATATGCTGTAGTTACTGTGGGACAATGAGAGCATTGTAAATGAATAATTTTTTCTCTAGTTCATCTCCATCAAGGTGTCTACCAGTTTGTAGATATTAGGAATTTTTCAGTTAAAATGAGGTCATTTTTTTTTAGAAACCAGATGTTTGCATATTGCAATAACCACGTGTTTTATCAATGAACTCATGGAATTTTTTAATGTCTCCTCTTTCTAATTATTTAAGATGTTCTATCCTTGCATAGCAGTCACAGTAGAGTCAATTGGCATTAAAAATAAAGTCACCTAGAAAAAGTATTTTGCCTTCAAGGCTGGGATCGCAAGTATTGTTGCAGTGCTTAGCAGCATTCCCCCTACCCATTTAAGCAATGATTAATAAATCTATAATACCCTGAGCTGTCAATCTTTTAGTTTTCAGAAGCACAAAATCCATTATAGAAATGCTATAATATATGAAAAAGATTAAAATCTTAAATTAAACTTTTTCCCCTACTGCCTGAAAGGATTTAGAACCCAGCAGAAGGCAGGTGAATTCAAATGGCATATAATCTACAGTTGGCTTTATTGGAAAGTGACTCATGCTGTATTATAGTTTTGATAATAAATATAATTTAAGGTACAAAATATTCAGCAACATTTTAAATAGATTTAAAACATAAGAATGTACTGGAATAGCATATGCTTGTGAAGCATGGGATGTTTCCCAGAAAATCTTGTCCTTGTTCTAGACCTTTTCCAACTACTTAAACTCCTGTTACTTGCACTAGGTTAGAAGCCTGCAAAGAGAATGAGGTTTTGTGTAGTACATTTGGTTATATTGCCATCAAGACTATGCATACAAAGGTTCATGTATTCCTGAAATCACACAATGAGAGGGGTGAGGAGGAGGCTGGACATTACAGCTCTGTAGAAGATTCAGGGTTCTCCTCAGTTGAGGAAGGCCCATGTCCTTCTTCCCGGATACTGAGATGCACCTTGAACACCTATCTCACTACCATGGATATTTTATGACTTTACAGAATCACAGAATATGCCGAGTTGGAAAGGACCCACATGGTCAAGTCCTGGCCCTGCACAGGACCCTTTCTCTCTTCCTTCTTGTTGTGGGACCAATTATTTAAGTTTTTAAATATGCATAAGGGATTGTTTTTCATACAGTACCTTTGTTGGGTAATGTCCTGATTTTAGCTGGGACGGAGTTCACTTTCTTCTTAGTCCAGAAAATGACAGGAAAGCAAATCTTGCTATTCATTTTATTATAGCACCTCAGGACCGCTAGCTTATCTTACAGGAATGAAGAGTACTAACAGCAGGGAAATGTTACTGAAAGCTATTAATGCTACTAGTCCTACTAATGCTACTAAAAACTGTGTGAGGAAGCCTAGTTATATGCAGAAGCTAGGAAATTAATTCCTGACCTTCCATAGTCCTGTATCATGCTCAGTCTAGTGGGTTTTTTTTTCCCTAAAAGGAAGACTGTGGAAGGTGCAGGTGCAGGTTTAGTCTGTAAATTGTGATCTTTTGGAATGGCATAGATCCCATTAGCATGTCCTATGCATACAGTTGTCTAGGGCCACATACATCCGCACCTTCGTAGGATTAGCCTAAAGAGTCTACAGCTTATTATCTTTGTTTATGTCATTGTGCACAGAGTAACTATTTTTTCTGATTTATTTTTTTCTGTGAATGAATCCTTGTTTCACAATAGGCTATATTGAAATAATATAGGTTTTCCTTATAAACCCAGAATGCAGCTTTACTTATAAGGATTGTAAGGTTTGGCAGTCACTCTTGGATGAAACAGTTGTTTTCACTGGTATAGACTCCGTGACAAAAAAGTGGTTTTAATTAGTCGAGTTTGGATGAGAGGGTATTTGTTCATAGTGTCTTCCTGTCTATCGATATCAAGGATGATTTGGCATTCTATCTTATCTGCTGTAATAAATTTGGTTCAAATAATCACCCTCAAGATTAATTATGGACACATCATGTTACACAAACCTTCCTGTTGAATGGTTTTAATTATAATGTTTCAGCATCTGTGTATATCTAAATCTTATGACTTTATAGGTACGTAGCGTTTCAAAACTCCTGACTTAGCTAAATAACAAGGTGGCCCAGTAGTGGTTAAAGTGATGGATTCAGAAAAAAAATATTTGACACACCTCACTCACTATGGAAAATAGGACTTTATTTTCTGAAATAGGTATCCCATTATCTTGTGTTGCATTGCCTCAGTGCACAGACTTCAAATGTACGGTACATTTCACTGATACGCTATGGAAGGATATGTTACAATTATGGAACAACTATTAGCGCCACAGATAGAAGCAGAAAAGCTGAATGGAAAAAAAACCCACCACATAATTTCCCCAAGGTATATCCATAAATGTTATTGATAGGTAGGCAGGTAGCCATCCTGCATTCTGTCTCATTGACACCACCTCTGGTCCTCACTGGGGGCCTGATTCTTCTAGATGTCTTCAGTGCTGGTGATAACATGAAAGTTGAACATGCTCAAAAGAGGATCCTGTCCTCTGCTCCTAAGTTATTTGCTTCATATGTTGACGATCATCTGGATTAAAATGTCTTCTTCATCATGCTGTAACACTCTACTTTATCCACCTCTGGGTCTACTTATCACTTAGAATGAAAGTTGTGTAACATCTAGATTCCTACTTTATTCTTCTTGGGATCAAACATGGTAACTGAATGCCATTTATTTGTCACTTAGCTTGCTCAGCTAACCTGGTTCCTTCCTTATTGGTGGCCTAAAAAATTTGACTTTTGCTAAGCCAGTGTTACATTTTCTCATTTTTTTTTCTTGTGTAAATTATTGTTTGTTCCAACTCCCTGTAAGACAAGCTTTTCAAGCTCAATATCCCCAGTTCTGCATCTTGAATGCAGTCAGCTGTTATTTTTTTCATTCTTGTTGGGAATACTTGATACAGCCAGATTGAGATGTCTGGATATATGAAGCATAATGTAAATACTTGATTTCAGAAAGCCAAATAGATGGGTTTATTTTGTGAATTTAAATATTAAAATGTAACTTTAAAAGATAGGGCGTTTAATACTATTTTAGTATTTTTTTGCTATAAGTGAAACAGTTTAACTATTTTGCTCTAATTGTGATTGGGTTTCACATCATAGTGAACAATTTTTCAGCAATTGATTTCAAACAGATTTTTGGTGACAAGTCTGTAAAAAACTGGCTTTTTCCCTCCAGTTCAGCATCTTGTGCTGCAAATGCTATTTTTGACCTACCCTAGTTTTGAAGTACACAAAGCCGTCAAACCTAATTTGCAGAGTTTTGCACAGAATTGTCCATTAAATATTATCCAAATATACCCACAAAAACCCAAGGTTTCGTTTGATTGATTTGTCCCATTGCAAAATGTGCACCTGCTGTGAAATGAAGTCGCAGAGAAAAAAAAAGTGGAATAATTTAACTTTTTTATTTGTAAAGATAATCAGGGGTTTTCTGATTACATCTTAACTTCATAAATGTTAAATAACCTATCAGCATCTAGTTGTTGTAAATTATGAAAAAGAGTATTGCTGGGAATATTAACCAACTAAATCCTTGTTCTTTAGTGAACATGAAAATGTGTTATGGCAGGTTGTCATTGTGCTCATGGTAACTTTGACACCAAATAACAAAACTGCCATTTGCACTTAGGGTAAATTGGTTCACTTGTGCTTTTATGGTTCCTTTTATTCTGACATGAATTTATGAACTCTGGAACTAACCAAGTCGTGTGGTTTCCCAGCTGACTTAAACAAATATGCCTATTTCATTTCTTTCAGTCATCAGAGCACACAAGGTAGTAGTTTCAGACGGGCTGCAGATGCTGAAGGCTGTTCTAAAAGAAAGGAGTTTTTTTACAAGTTTCTGTGTTGTAAGAGTATACCTTATAATTTTTCAGATGAAAAAGTGATCCTTTGATTTTAGTATTCAATGAATTTGATCAAATTGTAGGAGGATTTCCATTTGATATTGGAATTTTTCAGGATATTTATTTGATTTTATTTACAATTTCGTTTTTACTTCTGAGAATATTTTTTTCTTGAGCATATTTATTATTGGTATAATTACAAATATAGTGCAATATTTATCAGAATTTTAAGATTTTGGGTTTCAGTTGTGGCTTGGGGTTTTTTTAATGATTTCTAATGTGGCCTGAACATTGTCCAACACTGTCAGATAGGTCAACTACTTTGAAATAAGCGTCCTGTGCTGCATACCGATGGCTGGATTCTGCTGTCCTTGTTTGTATTTAATCTTTCTTGGGAAATCAAGCATTCTGAATAGTTTCAATTTCAAAGGTTTCTGGTGAATTTTACTTAGAATAAATGCACTGATCAGATGCACAAAACTGAATTATATGTCACTTTCATAAGAGAGTGGGTTTTTCTGGCTGAAATATCTGACAGGACTGGAGAAGAAGGAGACCTTAACTAGGAGGTTAAAAAATGTTTCTATTTGATATGCTGTCTACCATTTCAAACTCTTACTTCCAGATATTCTGTTGTATCTTTTACAGGCCCTCCAGTTATAAGGGGGAAAATAATAGTAGTAGTAGTAGTAGTAATAATAATAATAATAATAATAGTAATAATAATAACAATATATACTCAATTACTAGCAAAATTACACAATATGCACTCAGGTGCACTCCTCTGGAGCATTTCATCTTCCATACATCAGGCAAAAAATAATTTTGTTCTTTGCAGAAACAATCTACTTCAAGATCACCTCCTAGAGGTTTACTCTGTAACATCCTGCTTGATTTTAAAAGTTGTATTTTATTATTCTATTCTTAATTATTAGATCTTGATGTTTTTCTTGTAAGCTTTACACTGAAAAAGGAAAGTTTTACAGGGGAATTTTTGCATTTTTCATCTCCTTCTCCCTTCACCTCTTCCAACAACTACTAACATCTTTGTTCTTCCTGTAAGCTGAGCAGTTGAATAAGATTGAAGCCATACCTCTACTTTGGGGCTATTTTTTCAGCTTTTTAGTGTAGTGACATTTTCTTTGTCTAGCATCTAATCAGGCATAGCAAGTTATTTCTTTGGAATTTTTATATCCTCTTTTTCTTATAAGAATTTTAAAAACTTGGTATTTCAAAGATTTTTCTGATCTTCCAAAGTACATCAGTTGTTTATAGTGCCACAAATAAACTTGAAATCTCTGATTTCTTGTCAACTTTTTTTTTAGTCAACGTGCATATTCACATACATACTTAAGCTAAAAAAATCCATCTAAAAAGTGCACAACAGTAGAAAAAATGCTATTTGTAGCTTCAGGGTAGTAGTATCAATGTAGATAATTTATCAGAAAAAGACCCAAAATGCAATTAAGAGAAAAAGTTGAGTTGTTTTCCAAAGTTACAAATGGAAAGATTCTCAAGGTCTGGACAAGTCTCAGAACTGCTCATAGGCATGTGGTCCTTGGTACAGTCACAAAGACATCTCTGTGACATCTAAAATATGTGTTATGTGTAAAGAGAAATGTGCCTTTACTAATCAGATACATCTTGACTCATTTCAGAAGGCAACCTTGTCTAGTTTGTATTTTGTTTTTTCTTAAGACTGTTCCTTACATGACTGCAGAATGAAGGAAACACATATAACAGGCACTCTTGTTTGGTCATTCTCTTGGCTTTATGAAATTGATGCTGTCTGAGTAGAGCAGTCTAGAGTGGACAAAAAATAAAAACCCTACAGGCCACTTCCTAATTACAAAAAAAAACCAAACAACCCAACCCAACCCAACCAACCAAAACCCTAAAGACATGTGGAAGAAGACAAGAGAAGATCCAGGAATCATTCTGATGGGATGGCATATGGCTTAGCTTGTTCTTCTGAAGAAAGTTTTTTCAGCTTCTCAATGAAACTGGAAAATTACGAACTGACAGCATTGGAATAGGAATAGATGGGGAAAATGTTTGAATTGAAATAGTAAAAACTGAGGGTTTTTTTAACAAAAACAGTTTGTGTTTACATCAGTTAAAATTACATGTTTCTTGGCTCAAGCTATTGTATTGTACTTTACTGGTGAAGCAGGCTAAGAACCTACACTCAGCTACTGCTCTTGGACTAAAAAGGGATAATTTGCTGAATGGTTGCAATTCCCTTTTTTGATCATATGACTATTCAAACAGCAGTGCTTGATAGCTGTTGCTCGTCCAAAATAAATAAAAGCTACCTGGTTCCAAGTCATAAGGTCACTCTTCCCAGAAGTAGCAATTGCAACACACACATTGACTGAATTGAATTTTGGTTTTTAACTAAGAACTGTAATGTCTGTCTTCCAGTTATAATCTGCAGATGGATCTGTTTCAGTTTATGTTTAAATGATTGTAGTTTTCAAGAGAGGCAGTAGGAAAACCTCCAGGGGGGGCTTACATTTAAAATTGCATATGATGAATGACTCTTTGAAGTTGTCCTGCACTGTTGTTAGTATTTCAGATAATCACCAGTTCTTCTCTGTTTCACAACAGGGATATTCATTGTCAATGTGCCTTTGGAATACAACATCTTGCTAAATGCGAGCAGTCCTGCTCTACTGGTGAAGCCAGTAGGACGTGCACATTTTGCCTTTGTGGATGGCCTAGATCCCTACACTCTGTATGAGATAAGAATACAAGCATGCCAGAATGGTAAGACATTTTTAAAAGAATCATCTACGTGACTGGAAGGGAATGGAGATTTTCCAGATGGTTTCAACTCAGCAAAACAGATGAAATCTTATTTTTATATTAGAGTCAAATGTTTGCCCAGTAAAAAGAAAGCCCAGCACTGGATAAAGCATTAGATATTTCTCCATGATATATCACAGATATTTTAAATGGAGATTTAAAAAGTGTATTTCAGGTTATATGTGCCGCTTTATTAAAAGCGCTTTACAAGCAACTTAAAAATTTTTGAAAATGGATATACAGAACTGAATCAGTTATGTAACTACTCACCAGCAAGAAGACAGGAGAGAGGAGCCCAAAAATTGCAAAATTCCTTGAATTTAATGGAAATTTTCAAATCCTGTTGAAATAAGTATTTCTAAAATGACGTTTTCTAACCAATATGCTCCTCACCTGCCCTGGTGAAAATCAAGAGTAATTCATCAGTAGAGCTGTGGTAATTTAAATAAGTATTTAAAAATGAAATGAGGTGAAATAAGGCACCATTTCATCATGAGCTTCTTTATTTGACATTCATTTGCTTTCATTGTATTTTTTTTTTGTTCTTGAGGACAAAGCTCCCATCACTATGCAAACTTCTGTTTTTGTAGGTGGCTGTGGAGTGGGTGGTCAAATATATTCAAGAACTGCTGAAGCACCTCCTAGAGAATTGAGCCCACCTATTGTTAAAGCAATCGGATCTGCACTCATAGAACTGAAATGGACACCACCTAAGAAACCAAATGGCATCATTACTAACTACTTTATTTACAGGTAAATGACTTTATCACCTCAGATTCTTAGTCTTACTTAATGGTTCCTTTCTTTATTCCTTGATATACTAGGAGGTGAAAAAGATGTAGAAGTATATGAAAAAATATGTATTGATTATGATCTATCAATGGCCAAGTTGAGAGTATGAGCTCAGAAAACAATCACTTTCCTGAACTGCAAATAACAAAAAGCATGTGAAATTATGTTTTTTAAAAATTCAAAGGAACAAAAAACCTTACAAAAAATTTATAAGACAAATACTCATACTGTGTTTACCCAAACTACTAGGCACAAACTTCAATCCTCTCTGATAGACAGTTGAGAATTTTGGAACGAAAACAGGAGTAATTCACCATTTCTGAGACTTTTAAAAGCAGAAAAAGGTATCTAGATTCCTAAAACAGGTCAATTTTCCAGTTTATGTTCCTGCTTGTAAATAAGTCAGTGATTACACTGTACCTGTTTATATTCCTTGGTGTTTGTATTCCTCTGCCCTGTCTAGGTTGTTGACTGACACATCCTCACTTCCTATGAGGAGTTTCCTAAGGTCTATCTGAAGATTTTTCTGTCTAGATAGCTGTGTTTAGGGCAGTATTAAACTAGTAGAGTGCCAATGTCTACTGTGCCCATTGACCCTTTGTTAAAAGCTCGCTGAAGCAACCTTCTTGAATAGCTTCAGGAGTCAGAGAATATAAAATTCGAGCCATATATTGGAGAAGAATTTAAACACTGAAGTTCATGGTTTTTCCAGCTCTAAGTATGTGTGGCAAACACATGCTGGGCTGATCTTAGCATTCCACAAAGAATTTGGGACTTTTTATCACATTAGAGGTGTGACTGAGAAGACATGGAATCAAATTACTGTTTGGAATCCTCAGTGATAATTATTATAAATTCATTTTTGCCTTAAACATGTTAGTAGTCTCCAAAAATTCCTGCTGTCTTGAAATATCCTTTTGTGTGCCTTTTTTTTAATTATCTGATCAAGACACCCAAGTCCCTCCCCTGCATAAAGAGGAATAAAGTGTGTGTTATAGCCCAAGACATGTCTTCAGTCTGTTGGTTTTGTAAATAAAGCTGATGATTACCGCTGCTATTCCATGGCAACCATAGAAAGGGAAAACAGGAAATATAATGCAGAAAGCCTGCTTCAGTGAAAAATACTGTAAATTGAATTTGACAGCATTTGATGGCATTTGATTATTCTAGTCACAGCCAAACAATGATATAAAGAGTAATATGAAACAGAATGTGTTACTGCCTAGCAGACTCAAAAGCAATAAACCTTCCTCCAATGTGACACAATCACTTCACAATCATAATTGTAGCCTGTTTGATACCTCTGAGTACAGCAGAAGGGCACTGACTGACATAGATACATTTTGTTTTTTATTTAAAGTGAAATGAAAATGGCGCACTGGGGCTCCAGATACAATCGGTATATTCACCTACATAGGCATGAATCACTTGGCAGTTATTTCAGCTGAAGTTTAAATGTGCTTAGACAACAACAATATCAAATCTTTCTCAGATAGCTGCAAAAAAATCAGAAATGGGATGTAAGCACATAGTTCTTTTTCATTTTGTAGCCACACATAGCCTTACATTGTTATAGCAGCAAGACTGCAGTATTTCTATGGGAGGTTATGGCATGTAATTTCTTCTTCTTCATGTTCCTCTTCCTTACTGCATCACCACCAAAATAAATTCATTTAACTCAAAACCTGGAATGCTTGGGGAGCTAGTGTGTGTTCACACACAGACTTTGCCTTAAAATGGCAGGACTCTTTCTTTCCTCTAGCATATAAAAACACTCACAACTTTGCAGCCATTTTGCTAGAAACCAAAAAATTAAAATGTTATTTTATGAGAAAAGAGATGGTGACATTTTATTTTTGATTAATATAGCAGTTTTAAACACATATCTGAGGCTTTTAAACTTTTCTGCCAAGGACCACAACTTAGAAGAGATTGTGAATGAGACAAGATCTGGTTCATGAGATAACCACCTAATCTACTTCTTTTCCCATTTCTATGACATAACATCTCTGTGACAACCACGAAGTCGCTAGTCTGGAAAAATAGTATTATGGAAATAGGTGATGTATTTCTTGCTGTATCTTAATGAGATATAAGTCACATCAGTTAATGGAACTGCTCTCTGTTGACCACCAGCATTAACTGTGTAGGAGGCACAGGAGATGGCTCTTAAAAAATAGTGCCTGTAAAATTTTAAGTATTTTTGTTTGTAACTTTCTTAAAGGAGAGTCTGAATTTCTGTCAAACTGTCTATGTCATACCCAATAAAATTATATTATTTAGTATGTATTTGTGAGATTGAAATGTAGCTGTCATTAGCTGAGTAGTCCTGATGGTGAAAGTGTAGCAGAAAAATCAACTGGCAGTTTAAGACAGAAGACATGTCTCAGTGGCTGTTGACTGTTGTGACTTGCAACAGGCTTCTATACTGACTCTTTATGAGTAATTCATTGCTTAACTGTATATCCTTAACCATGAATTGCACCCAAAACAGCTTCCAAGGAACATATGTTACTAGATGGTTTAATATAAGAATCCCTATGGATGCCTATGTCATTGAATACAGGACTCCTGAAGGGTTTCATTTATGCCTGTAACTGATAAAATACCCAATCTAAACTAGCATATTACATGCAATAATTCCTTTTGTTCATTTTTTTACATCAAAACTTATACTAAAAAAATGTACCCCAAAACATAAAAGCTACATTAGTATAGATTTATATGAGTAATCAGTGAGGCTTCTTTGTTTAATTAAATGTGAAACTGTAGAGGGGGGACATTGCTGCTGTTGCGTTGTTCCACCACGTTTGACAGTGTGTTTCCCCAGTCACTTGAATTTCACCCCAAGACTTACCAGTGTTCCTAGAAATAACTCACTCTGGTAAGGAAAGCAGCAGGCACTGCTAAAACGTGTAGTTTTGTTGTATGGCAGAAGGTAAACTTGTGAAGAATAATTCTGGTTTGACCTGCGAGACCTCAGGGATTCACTGTCTCCTCTCATGTGAGGAGGCTGAGGGGTGAGCGTTGCAGTCGGCGTCGCTGCAGTCCTTGGTGTGCAGCTCTGTAGTTAGCTGTCACAAAGAAGATCCTGTTCTCCTTCTCATGTCATCCTGCTCAGATTGGCAGTGGGGCAGGGAGAATTTGCCCTTATAAAAATAACTATCTGAGCATCTTTTAAATGAATGTAAGCAGCAAATCAGACTATGCAGATTAAGAGGCAGCTTCCAGCTCTTGGAAATGTTATTCTCCTTTGCAGCTCATTGTACATAAGAAATACTTCCAGTTAAATGAGCAGCTGAATCTTAAATCTTAAGACGATTGAAATGATTACAGACTGTTCAACCACTTCTGTTCAAAGTTTATTCATACATGAAGATATTCTGGTTTTTAGCACTACAGATGGGACCATTTACCTAACCATAAGTTTCATTCATTAAATATTCAGCAGTAATAAGATCTAAATACTTAACCAGGCTACATTGTACAGATTTGCCTGTGGATGAGCTTACAGTTGGTGGCATATTTGATCTTTCAGTGTGGAAAAAACTGTTTATCACAGAGTTTAGAATATTTATAAAACATAAATTTGTGTATTCATTTAAGGGCCATACTGCTCGGTCAGCAAGACATATTAAATGTGACTTAATTGCACTAAAACATACTCTCCCATATTTACAGAGGTTTTTTTAGGCATGTTTTTGAGTACACAGAGAAAAGACTGTGTTTTTAGGTGCAGGAGGAAGATGTAGTGTTTCAAAATTATGTGTCTTACATTGCATCAGTTAACAGCATCCAGGGGAGAGTTCTGCATAAGTCTTAATTTGCCCTTATAATAGAGTACAGGAAATTGTATTAAAAACTGCTGGTGGAATGTTAGAGACAATGGGAATTTTTGGACCCCAGCTCTTACAGAGAGACTGAGAATTCCTAGGGAATCTTTCTTTCTTCTTCTACTTGCCATTCTTCGCCCAGTTCTGCCAACCAGCCCTCAGTATCAACACACAACTTGCCTATTTCACTACACTAGTGATATTGTACCTCAAAACTCTTCATTTAAAAAAAAAAAAATCACACTTCAACCCTTATAAACAAAACAGTGTCCATATAGTCTGCTTATCTCAGAATTTAGCAAAAATTATTTAGCTTCATATAAGAAAGTAATGTCTTTGTGAATGCCTTCTATGTCCATATACAGAAAGGCTGAAAAAGCAGCTGTGTACACACATGCATTTGTTATAGTCTTCATATTTACATGTTAATACCTGGGACTAACAAGCAGCTAAGACTATCAGTTCTAAAAAATTGTTACAATTTGAATTTTTAAATTATTTCCTGATTTGATCTAACAAAATCAAATTCAACAGAATTTTTTGAAACATAGATTTTCCCTTGCCAAAGAAATGTTCTTCAGCTTCTGTGTGTGTATAGTTAACATGACACCCAGTAGCCAGACAAACCAATTTTACTTCTGCAAATTTATCCTACTTGCACTAAAAGTGGCATATAATCTAATTTGTTTTTTTGGTTTTGGCATGGAGGGCAAAAGTGCTTTTACATTCTGCAAAGGCCAAGGTTTCTGTGAAGAGTAGGAGAAATACTTAAATTCATGTGCAGTACAGCACAACCGTCACTGAGATTTATCACACTGTTTAAATGTAACCAACTTAATTTCACACAAACATTTTTATGCCAAGTGAAAGAATTGATTTGATAACTCTGTTTTGAAGATGAGTGCTTGGCTTATTAAAACTGTTGTAAATTATATAGTAGAAGAGGCCATATTACAAAGGGGCTTAGGATCATCTGTAGTCATAACTCTGTATATACTTATATATGTGTACAAATGTGTGTGTGTGTATACATAGACATATATATATATATGTATATATATGTACAAAAATAAAACCCCATTTTGCCAAAAGCCTATACAGTGAATTGTCCTCATATATCTTAAGTTTGCATTTTTAAACAAAAACAGCATTGGAAAAAATATGTAGTTTATTACAGAAAACTCTACTTCTGATATTTTAATGAGGTTTTGTGGTGGAACTGCAAATTCAGCTAAGTCTATGCACAAGGGATTACTTATTCTATTTGCAAGAAAAATGGGATATTTATTGTGAGCAAACCAGAATTTGAAAGTGCACAGCTTTATTTTTGAGGGCATGATAGAATATTTATCCCTTGTTCACTAGGTAATATTTTTCTCAGTAAATTGGTCGTAAATTTTCCATAAATGAGGGATTCTGAGGTGAGTACCTCCATAAATAGTTTGATTTTCAGAAATGTTGAAAACTTGCACCCATATTGCAATTCAAGTCATTACTTAGCAACTACATACGTATTTAAAATTTCACGTAATTTATGAAAGTCTTATTTGTGATGTGTTCTATCCTAGAAGGACAATATGCTATTGTGTTGTTACTCTGGTACTCTGGACAGTGACAGCATACTTGTTTGACATGTTTTATAGTATTCTTCTAGATAAAGAAGAATAATTGGTTGCCTCAAAAACACAAGTTCAGTGAAATGCTTTTAAGATGCAAAGATAGGTAGGCAGTTCCTTGTGTGTGTGTGTAACTTACGGAAAAAAGTTTTGTTTTTTTCTGAGATACAGACTGAATTTGGAACTTCAGGATCTACTGCTATGGACTAGCAAAGTTATTTTTGAATTTATTTATTTAAACCCTTTGCTCTTTATTTTATTCCAGACGTCCTGTGGGCAGTCAAGAAGAGCTGCTTTTGTTCATCTGGACTGAAGGAGCTTTGGAGTTTATTGATGCATCCGATGCCCTACAGCCTTTTACTCTCTATGAATATCGTGCCAGAGCTCAAAATTCTGTGGGGTCAGTGGACAGCTTATGGGCTTCAACCCAAACTCTGGAGGCTTCCCCATGGGGCATGGGAGCCCCTTGGGCACAAGCAACAAGTGCATACTCAGTGAGGTTGAACTGGACCCAACCTGTCTCTCCCAATGGTGTTATATCCCTGTATCGAGTGGTCTATCAGGAAAAACGCAGCGACCCGACATTTAGCACCCCAGCTGTTACTGCACTAACCGTTATGGTAAGAACTGGACCACAAAACCAGTTTTAAGATATTTTTGCTCTGCTTTGTTCTCTGTTGTATTTTAGAATCTCACTTAACACTGATTAGAAAAGTGGCCAGTAGCATCATTGGTTTAAATTTTGTGTTTTGCCCAGTGGAGACTGAAACATTTCACATTAATACTGGATTTCTGGTAGAGGCAAGTAGATTACTCAAAAGCATGGATGTGTCATGTCTGGAGGAATTATGCACATCTACCTTTTTCAGCCTCACTCTGAAAATACTGTCCTGAGCTTTTTGTCTGACCATCAAATAGTGTCACAGGATCTGCACAAAGAACATCAATATCACTCCTCCTTGTATATAATTCTATTTTTTTAATTCGGTTGGAATCATAAAGTGAATGAATTAATTAGTAATTACGTAGTTCATATATGCAATGCATTTGCATGTTCCCTTCATAATTTATCAGTAATAAAAGCAGATCTGCTTTTATTTCCACTGCATGTACTTATATTAAAATGTGCACTGCTGATATGTCTTTCCTTTCTTTTCCTGTTTCTGCTCAGTATGTGAAGGGATAGACTCAGGAAAGACCAGGCTGTTTTGTGAACTGACTAACAATGTTGTGTAAGTCAGTGACAGAAATGGTTACGTTTTGTGCATTTACCACTGCTCCTCCCAGTTATATATTACATTCTAGTGTTTTTATAGCAAGACAGCTTATAGGTAGTTGATTTGAACAGCTGTATATTAGGATAGTACTGCTATACTTGGCTGTCTTCTGAAAATAGATTTTAGAAAACGCTTCAGGAGTTTGTAATAAAGTTTGGTTTCCTCAGCAGTGCCACCTCAAGTTCACAAACCTAGAATTTTCCCTAAATTATCTTCATAGTCTATGTTTGTATTGAATAACACTGGAACACCCCTAAATTCTTAATTATCCCAATTATAAAGTATCTGGTTGACATGCTAGTAGGATCCTAAAGACCTTTCTCTGGAATACCCAATAATAACCTCTAAGTAACTTCCTCAGACAGATCTCTACATGACATGGTGGGAGAAGTTTCCAGCTCAGTAATCTTACACACTCTTGTTATCATATGGTTCCAAAGCAGTTTTGTGTCTGGCTTCCTGGAAGCCTAGATGTATTAAGTTTATTATACATCTTTTTCTGAAAAAGAAAACAGATCCTGAACTGAATGATAGGAATATAGACTTTTGCCTTCTGAAGCAGTCACATCCACATTGCACAGCATGCTAGGCTTTAAAAAGTAGATTGGTATTCTAGAGTTATTGAACTTCAGTAGAATTTTGCTACTTAGCTCCCTTAACTTGTTTTCAGAAAAATAATCACAATCATAATTGTGATGATACACCTAAGATTTTAAAAACAGTGAAATGACAAGGCTTCTCCTAATACTCTGCTTCAGCAGCATGCAATGTGTTGCTGAGCATCAGAATTGACCTGGCCAGTCATGCATTGCAATGTCTTCTAAGCATGCCAAAAACAACAGAAAATGTCCAAGATGGTTGTACTGTGGGTAATAAAACCTACCAAAATGGTCTTTTAAATAATGTTGCCACAGTGTGTTTCTTCAACAGCATCAGTTTAAAAGCCTTCTAGATTAACAAGCTATTATTTACTGAATTAGTATTTTCATGGCTCCAAAATCCTTTCTTTTCCCCAAACATTACCCTGAATCAAAATAACATTCTGTCAGCTTATGTATAGCTGTTCTACTAGCATTGCACCAAAGCTGACTTGCATGGTTTTTCTACTGTTCTTTGTCATGAACGTGTATCGATTATTATTTTTGCTACCCTTTTTTATTTTAAATATTATACTACCCTTCAGGGATGAATCTTTCTGCACATCTCCTCCGTCAGTTGCACTCACTTTAAGCTGTTGCAGCTGCCTTAACTCAGTAGAGTTGTTTCTGATTTATACCAAGGACCTGAGATCTGAATCCTACCTCTTCTGAATATAGCGGAAGAGCTGAAGCTTTGAATCAAAGTTATTGACATAAAGTGCAAAGAGTCCTGTTATCAAAGATATCTTCAGGAGGTTAGGTCAATTATCCCAGCAGGCAAAAACCTGGGCACCAACTTTCAAAGTTATAAACCCTTAAAAATAGAATTTTGTCATGAAATTGCAGGTATACCCTTAACTGTAGCTTTGTGAATGAGATACTTTAATTAAAATGTAATTTTATTGAAGGAACTAGCATTCCAATGATTAAACTTCTGCCCCTTTAAAATATAGCTTTCAGGGGTACTAGGCTAAATCATTTAATCTCCTAAAGCATCTCTATTGGAGCTCCCTCGTGGGATATGCCATTAGTCATTCTCTCACACGAGCTTCCATGTTACAAGTAAGACTTAAAGTATTAAATGAACAATGAGTTCGGTCCTTTATTTAATCTGTTAGACTCCATTCTTATCCCATTAGATTATTCCAGAAAAAAAACCAAAAAACCAGTGCTAGAATCACAGTAACTGATCCCACCCTTGCGCTTGTCGGTTGCACCCTGCTTGCCTGCCACAGGACATAAAGCTTGACTGAAACCTAAAGTAGAAATACAATCCTTGTGACACTGCAGGATACAAATTAAGCTTTCACTGTTGTCCCTGCAGATCGTTCTAGTTTGACAGCTTCGTTTCCATCCATTTCCAGAGCCAAATGAGAAGCATCTTCTGGGTTTTCAAACAATTTGACAGGTTACCTACTCTACCTTCCCAAAATGCAGCTATTCACTCCCCAGTTAAGGGGCATTAATATGTATTTGAATTCATACGTCAAAGGTGTGGCTGCTTATCACTGACCCTTTGAAATTTTACACTGCCTGTGGAGGTGAAAATGGGAACTCAATTCTAAGAGCAAGAGCTGCTGCCAATGAAATGAAAGGAGGATCTCCTTGCACTCTTAGGAGCAAGTGACATACAGTGAGCCATTTTGATGCTTCACAGTTAAAGAGCAGTGTCACCCATTTCCTTAGCTTGTTTGACCAGGAGTGTAGTGACAGATGTTAGGTGACAGCAAATTAAACTGACATTCTGGTTTATTTGCAGAGCAAAGTCAAGTCAAGACTGGTTACAGCAATACAAGTGTCTCCCACAATGTCTTTGCAGTTCATTGTTACCCTCTAAAGCAAGAATGATATTTAGTGTCTTATTTGACAGCATTAACATAAGACAGATGTGTTTATAGGGGAATGGATTGACAGTAAGTTCTCATTTACAGAAATCTGCCTAAAGTGACTAAATTTTCAAAGCAAGCTTCTCACTCTTGTGAACTTAGGGCTTAAGCTTGTGAACATAGAACCCAGAGCTGATTTCATTATAAAGCCAGTGCCTGCCAAACAGCATCAAAGCATCACAGTTCTTTACCTGTTATATTCCAAAGGTTGCTGTGAGGTAAAACCGTGGGTAGGTTTGGACATTTCTCAGTAGATGTTTTGTGGGGTGTGTAATGCTGTTTTTCCCATGACAATTATATCAACTGTTTGGTTGTTTATCATAAGCAGAAGAATTCAAAATCAAGAAGATGAGTAAAAAATGTAAGAAGAATATGTAACTGTTAGAATGTGCTTGGAGAGGGAAAAGCATCCAGAGATAAGGGTTAAAAAGAAAAACTGCCTGCTATGGGCAGTGCCCCGCAATTATTATTATGTAGAATTAAGGTTTCAGTGTGTTAAATTCACCGCAGAAAAGTGTAGATGAAAGTACAATATGCTTGTTAGAAGATGCAAGAGATAGTTATAAGCATTATAGACCTTATTCCTGGGAAATTCTGCACCTGCGCCTACCTAGAAATACAGGTCTTCTCAGAGTGTATTTTGCAGTGTGAGTCTCTCAGTTTATCATTAAAGGCTTTTTTTGGCATATCTATGCCAGCTTGGGATGTAAAAAATTAACACATCTCATAGCTGTTATCACTGCACCAGCAAAGCCTTTGGTTTGGATGCAGCTATGCTAACAGTTGAGAGCACATGTTGGCTTCCCTTACATTATTTGGGAGATGGTATATAACTACACTGACCAAGCTCCTCTTGGCAGGTACTTCATCTGTGTTAGGGAAATCTGTGTTACAGAGTAGCAAATAAAGACTGGTAGGAGGATGAGGTTTTGGCTTGCATGATTATGTTGTCATAAGCAGACAGCAATTTGTATACCAAATATATAACCTGTGTAAGAATATTAAATATAGCTTATTTATTGAAAAACTTCATATCAAAAATATTGCATCAGAAATAATCTAGAGTGGCCAGTACTGCCATATATACACGCCTCCTATGCAGGATTTTACAGATATCTGGAATCATGCATCCGGAGTTAGTTTCTTTTTATTTGTCACATTTAGAAATACATTATATATTAATGTGTGGTCCTTCATTTCTGCCTGCTCATATAGACCAGTGAACATTTGGCAGCATTAGAGATGAGATACCACATAGTAACTTCCTTGTACATAATATTACTCACTAATGCAGTGTAAAGGAATGTACATGGCAACTTTCTTATGCAAGAAGTAATTGAAGATTGTAGCCACAAGAATAAATATGCCAAGGAGAGGGACCAGGGAAACTTCTTTATGCATGCCTATTTCAGATGCCTGGGAAATGGACTGCACTCTAAGAAAACAAGATTACAGTAAGTGAAGGAATCTCTGCACATGCCAGAAGTTCAGAAGATGTGCTACTTAGCAAAGAATGAAAGCTGTGAATGGCAGTGGAGGGCAAAAGTTAATTAGGCTACTGTGCTGCTGTTAGTGAGTGGAAAGTAGCCACAACCAGAAACAAGATGGCTGCTCAGCAGTGCCCTAATACAACCAAAAGATCATCTCCTTAGCTCTGCAAGGGCTTATGGGTTAGGGGGAAATCATACACAGATGACTAATTTTTTTATGGTTCACAGACGATCAAAGTGAAATTCAGCAGCTGTTCAGGACAAGTGACCACTCTAACGGCTGTAATATAACCTGCTAAATAGAGAGGGAATTGCATGAGAGCAAGAGGTTAGCTGTGATTATCGGCAGGTGAGTGCTTTATTGAAGTTGAAAGACCATTAACATTGATGGAGTAATTATTTCAACTTGAAAGTAATTACCTTGATGGGTGATAACTTCTCCAGTGTTCCCAAATTTGATTGGACCAAACAATTGTGAACTCTTGAAGCCTAGAAAAA
>NW_020884884.1:3620871-3665975 GCF_003945725.1 Corapipo altera
TTGAAATATGGTTTGACAATGTTGAAACCACTACTGAGCAATGTTGAACAGACAAAGGGAAGGGAGATTGCGAGTTAGCTGTCTGGGTTGGCTGGTTTGTGAATAAGCTGACAGGCAACTCATGTATTTTTCTTCAGACCTAGCACAGTTTCTGAATTGTGTGAAGGTCTCATTTTTGTGTGGAGCAGGGAAAAGATGACAGGGGACTTTTGACAAATTTAAATTGAGCCCAAACCAGACAGTTAATCAGATTCAGTAAAGTTCACAACAGTCTTTCTGTTTGTCCTTCTTGCTTCTCAGTACCAGTACAATCACAAATGAAAACATCAAAACATAAGTAATCCATGATTGGTTGGTTGGTTTGTTTCCAAAGAAACTGAAGGCAGAAAATAGTGGACCCTTGTGAGGATGGTAGTCTGAGAACTTCCTATCTACAATGCATGGGAGTAGTTTACATATATATAACCTGTATTAGGAGGAAACAAAGTCCAATTTATGAGTTTATCCCCTTATAAACTACAAGTATTTCTCTTAGTACCTTGAACTTTTTGTCTGACCAAAGTCGGAGAAATGCATGACAAATGGGATCTGGAGCATCCAAGTGTGTTGTACTCTACTCAGGAGCACCCCTAGTGGATGGATTTTATTGTTTAACTGCAAAAACTCTATATTATATTTTTAAGTCTGTTTCTTTAGCATTCATTAAAGAAAATCTCTTCAGTTTTTAAAGAAGGAGGTACAGATGTCCCTCCATCAGCATCTGACAGGCCAGAAGATTTGGAAGAGATATACTCATTGAACTGCTTTATGAGTGCCAAGAAAAACTACGAGCATGGAGAGAAGGTTTCTACCCATGAAGTGGAGGGCTTACTGCAAGAACCCCTGCCAAAGTTGCTGCTAGATTCAGAGAAATGTTTCTCATCTTATTAGTAGGTGCCACGTTACAGCTTTTAGGATATCAAATATTATCTGTTACACCTCTGGCACCTTCAGGCTGCTTTGCTCCCACCGCCAAAACTGTGGAAACTGATTCTTCCTCCCTTCTTTTCCCTTCACAAACCTTCCTTTCTAGGAGCACATTTAGAGACCATGAGGAGTGATATAGGAAACAGGAACTCCCATCCTGAGGATCTAGTAGAAAACTTCTGTGTTTTTCAGATTTTTGTTAGGAACTTGTTTCTATTTCCAGTTATGCTGAAGGTCATGCAGTCCTTACAACAGACAGGACGCTGCTTCGGTCAGGTAATGTCCTTTAAAGGTCTTGTATTATTGAGGCTGTGTAGTTATGCAGGCAAAGCCTTAGGAGACAAACAACCACTTACATGTTCACTTAAGGCAACCTGTGGCTGGTGCAAAAGCAGCAGCAGGACCTGCAGCTCAATATCCTCAAGCTCTTTGACTTTACAACTGTGGGTGCTTTTTTTGACCTAATCTGTGGCTGCTCTAGCTTCCTTCTTTATGTAGCATGTATATCTTCTAAACAGTTCTGTGCCACACCACCTTAAGATAGAGATGTTGGGATTTGGTCCATCTCAGTGAGGCCACTGAAGTGTGTGTTGTCTGTGTGCCGAAAGGACTCTGAAGAGTAGTATATTCACAACAGGAAGATGTACAGAGGTCCCAGTATCTAGTTAACCTAGCAGGGCATATTGCAAATCATGACTTGTTTTGGTTCTGAATTTTGCTCCAAGTATCTTCCTAAGTCCACTTCCTGCAGGTTTGAATGCATCAATTATTTTTTTCCCATCCAGAGCAAAGTTCCCAGTCTGAGACAAATAATCCATGCTGTGTGGAGATGCTACTCTGGTGGCTGCCAAATAAAGGCACCAAGTTTACAATTGTCCCACAAAATCAGACTTGCAGATGCAGATTTAATGTGACAAGAGAGTGAGGGAAGTGGACTCCTTGCAGTGATAAATTTTCTGTATTTTTCCTGTAAAGAAAACTTTACTCTGCACAAACAAAATGAATGAAACTTTGCAGAGCTCTTATATTTCAACAGGCTTTAAAAAAGAATTAATGAGAAGTCTGAAGACATCTTCTCCCAGATGAAGTATTATTCTTGTCATTATGGTATAATAAAATTATTTTTTATTGTTTTCTCTTCAGGGGTTCAAGACAGATGATAATTTAGATTTTCTCTAATGCTAGTCTATGCTAGAAATGCTAGACCCATGATGTACCAATAGATCATGAGATTTATACTATAGTTGTAGCTTAAGACAGTGACATATTTAAGTGCTGTGCTTAATGTTACTGGAAAGTCCTGGCCTAAAAAGACTGACTAGAGACCCTGAGAGCAAATGGGAAAGAAAACATCACCGTTTCCACCAAGTAAAATAATTTGAGCTCTAGTTGTCCTGATGTCCAAAATAGTACTGCCTTTGAGGACAAATAGAGTTGGGAACATGTGTCTTTCAAAAATGAACAGTTCTGAGAAAAAAAATTGCAACAGCTCTTCAGCATACTGCATCTTTTTATCTTCCTGGTCCTGAATAGAAGCATCACAACACTTGCTTTGTTAAAAAACCCTGTATTGATATTTGGTTTGAGGGTATTAATAAAAATTTTAAACCACACTGATTTGAGTAACATCATCTCAGACTGGGATGATGTTAAAATCAGGAGTCAAAGATGTTTGCTTTAGTATTAACTAAACAGATATTTGCTTCAGATTAGCTAAGGCAAATCCCTGCTCTGGTTGGGTGCTATCTACATTCACCATGTAGTTTTGGTCTTCTGCTTATGAAGACCCTAATCCATATCCTTGAAAAAGCAAAAGGAATCTTACATTGATTTTGAAGTGTTTTGAAATCGCTGCAGTTAAACTTCTGAAGCTATGAATTGTTTTTCTGTTTCACCTTAAGAAAAAATAAAAGAGCAGACCTGTATGGTCTGTTGCTGTGTACTGGTTGAAAATGTTATCACTGACTTTATTGCTCTTTGAGTCTTATGTGAATTTAAAGAAAAAGCACAGGTCTGAATTCTAAAATCTTACCTTAGATGGCAAATGTAGGCTAATCTAATCTGTGTAGAGAGAGAGTGAGATTTCTCTGATAGGCTATTTAAAACAGAGGTTAAGCATAAAAAATATGACTTTCTCTTTGGAGGGTCCTCCTACCCTCAGTGCAGAGTGTAGAGAGTAACTGAGGACACTAACTACACAAGATTTATGTCAGAATGTAGGAGAACATTGTGACTGTTTCCCATAGTGCCTATCCTCATATTTGAGCACTTGACTACATTTACAGGCCTGTCCCAAAATGACTAAATTGTACTAATTTCTCTTTGGATTGCTCATTTATAATGTGCATACATGCAGCTAATCAATAGATGAGACAGTGAAACTAGTGGATTTACAACTTAATATGCTGGAGTCAATAATGTGCTGTAAAGACATTTTCAGTTCAGAAATCAGCACAATTTGTTCTGTACTAAGCTTATGTGATCTATTTTAATTCCCTAAGTAACTTAAATATCCAAGGAAAATACATAATCTGAACTAAACCTGTTGTGCTTCAGTTTTCAAGTAATATTTCAGTATTTACATATTTCATCTTTTCTCTAACTACTGCACCTTGCTGGTGCCATAAGCAGCTCAGACTTTTTTTTTTTGGCAGAAGCTCTGCACTGAGAAGCCCAACCCACACTAGGAGGGACTAATGAATGTGTGACCATATGAAAAGACATCATTAAAGACTCTCTTTTATTTATGCGTTAACATTTCTAACTGCTTTCTTGTTCACACTGCAGCAGATATAGCTGTCTACTTCTCTGTATATGTGTATGAATTTAGTGTTCATCTGACAGCATAGAAAATGGGAATGGGCAGTCTGCAGACACAGCTTCATATGCTGTGTCAAGGTGAGTTTCTTCCCAATGGCTCATCCTAAGAGGCTTAAACTAGAGGGAATTGTAGCCATGTGGTCCAAGGAGGATCTGGATGTTCATCCATGTGTGTTCACTTGGGTTTACTTGGTTTCAAGACATTAAACCTGAAAGCAGCTTCTCTCCCAGTGACTCCACCAAATGCTATTGCCACTCTTTCTTCTTGTCTTCTTTTCAAACCTTTTCTCAGTGTGGAGTTGACTCCAAGCCTTTGTATCGCAAGAGATAGCTGCTAAAAGACACAGAAATATATAACTTATTCTTTATTGGACCTCAATATTTTCATGAACAGTGCAGTCCATAGCAGCTGCAATGGAAAAACAAGATTTTTGTTCCTTTTACCATCATGTGACACAGGGGCTTTGCAGGCCACTCATTGAGGCTTTGCACTAGCTTGTACAGCCAGAAGGGGCAGAGATCTCCTGTAGCAGTCTCCTACTCCAAGTGTGGGGGAACATCCCATTAAGTTCTGGAAGGAAGGTCTCAGTGTGTCAGTATTTTGGTGGGAAGCTGTGCTTTGCTGAGGAATATGTCCCCAAAGTGTACACCTAAATACATATCTGATCAATATTCCCTGCTAATAGTCAGAAAATAGGCTAAACTTCCCTCCAGCTACAGAAAAAAGCAAAGGTATCCCTCCCTGCATCAGCAGTTACATGCTTCTAGCCTTCTGCTAACAGTGACTACTCTGTACAAAAAGGTGTGGAGCAAATCCCTTTTTCCTGGCATGGATTCGCATAATTGGACTGCACCTTTCCCAAACATGTACCTGCATACTTTCCTTTACTTTCAGCCAGTCTCTGCTTGGAAAGCAGGTATCTTCAGGTAGGAATTGTAAAGCATTGAGGGAAGCAATGGAAAACCTGGTGAAGAAAAGCCTTTTGAGAGACAAAGGCTTGTACTTTTTGGCCCATCATTTCTTAAAATACCCAGTTCATTTTAAAGGTGACATTTTAAGTTCAGCCACATACTCAGATTAAATTTTGGCCTTTATAATGGAGCTCCAAGTAAATTGTTTATGCTTACCTTTGAATGTCTCTCAGAAGTGATTACATACATAGCAGGCAAAGTTTGAATGAAAAGCTAGGACAGTTCCTTACAGAGCAAAGTAAAAGGAATAAAACAGTAGGAAGGAAAAACCTTTTAGTCTCCTTTCAAATGTTGCATTTATTTTCCATTGTGTTGGCAGAAAGCAGGGATTTAAAGCTGTGAATTGCCTGGAGGCTGTGCTATCTTCCTCTACTTAGCAGCAGTTAGAACTGCTCTTTTTTTGCATGTGTTGGGTGAGAGAGACAAGGACTCAGAATGATTGAGAAAAGGGAATAAACTGAGCTTGCATTTAGCAATAACATGACACGTCTATTGTAACTGTGTAAAATGGGATCTAAAACAATAACTATAGTTTCCTGAAGCTGTACACAGTAACACAGGGGGATATCCTGAGACTTAATTAATTAATGTTTGTAACATGATGTGAGATCCGATGATGAAAAGTCATATATAACTGCAAAGTCTTAATTCTATGGAGCACAACTGACATTCAGTGGAATTTTGAAGGAAACTGATGTGGGAGTTCACTTGTAATCTATGTTAAGACTTAGATTGTCCTTGTACAAGTCTCCTTAAAGATTTTCTTGAAACTGTCTTTATTCTTTTTACATTTCTCTTTCTGCATTATGGCTGTTGAGCTGTGCAAAGGCAAAAATTGAAAATAATTGCTTTTTAGAGGAACACCAAGGGATCTTTCTTCTCTGTTTTCCATTCACCAAAACCACAGCCAAACTCTCTTTTTCAAACTTTACAGAACGTAGAAACTTTCAGATACTGTGCCTAGGTTATTTTAAGATAAGATGGGAGAAGTTTTACAGTGTTCAGAGTCACTTTTCTTCACAATATCATACACGATGTAATTTGAAGGGAGATGAAGAAGGTGTCTTACGGCACAGATATTTGAATTCACAAATGTAATAGAGAGGCAACATGAATTCTTGAAAACAAAAAAAACTTCAAATGAAACCATAAACCAAAACATTTGATAATGACAAGGGCGCATTCTTTCTACAACAGGGCAAAATCGAGTGCCATAAGATAGCTTGAGTTGGGAAGTTCAGGGACATAAATTATCCATTTTTATAGAAAACGAAAACATCCATATTTTCATTACATTGGTTTATAAAGCTTCTACCACTCTGGACATTACTGGGGAAAAAGATATTTGGGACTAAGAAAATGTGGCAGTCCGGATTTTATTTGTTCTGACAAAAGCATCTAACTTGATTCTGGCCATCAGCCAAAATATCAAATGGAAAATACGGTTTATGGCATTAGGAAAAAATATAACATTAACCCCCTAATGCTCCATATTAAGGATGTACCCCCTACCATTTGCAGGTTTAAGCCCTTAGGCTCTAGCTGCTGTTTTACAGCAGCAGTGTTTTTGCTTTCTTTTACCATGCCTACAGATGCCATAGAATAAATCCATGAGAGACACTCTGCTCCTAGATGTTGACAAATAGTGGATAGAAAGTCGTTGCTCAGCAGGAGCACTACATGTGGTACTTATGTTAAACATATTCTTGGAGTTCAGATGTACAAGCACGCTAATTGTAACAAAGAGATGCAAACCCCAACCAGACTTTGTGTGCTTGACTTTCCTGGCTTTCTACCTTCCCTGAAGACATCTTTCTATCCCAGATTACAAAGCTCCACCCGAAAGATGCTTCATTCCGATTCCCCTTGTGACCAAGGCAGGCTCAACACATTGCAAGTTCTGTGCTACTTTGATGAGAATATGCGGATTCTGCATTACGTGGTGTGTGAATTTGGAATGTCACAAAAAACTTCCCAGCTCAATTCTGTTGGGTTTGATGGCTTTAATATCATGCTAGATTTTATACACCATGAAGTCTTTGCTGATGTAGCTGCTCTGTCCTCTCTCACTCCCACCACTCTTCACAAAGTATGCCCCACTCAGCTAAAGATATGTGTGTTTTTCAGAGGGTGACATATACTGTTTTTCAGTGTGATTTATTTTATAGTATGCTTTATTGTCTCAAATAGTATTAATTTTTTGCTACAGATTCTGCCTGCCATATTTTGAAGAGAAACTTAGTCTAGTTGTTTATATCCAAAATGATTATTGAAAGCAAATAGTATCGCTCTGGTTAAATGGGGATGTCATATTTGAACTGACTAAACCCAAAGTTTGTGGGTAAGAGTGCCATCACTATCTAGTTTATAGAATGAGCTTCTTTGTCCCTTCTACCTCACTTTCTCATTGTGAGGAATAAAAAACATGGTTTAAAGTGAAGAAATATGGGGGGAAAGGAAAGAAATCAGGTGCAAATCTATGGTTTATTATACAGTAGGTCTTGTGAGTGTTGTTAGAGATAAAATATTAATGTTAGGAAAACATGTTGACATCCTCCTCTAGATGGTGTCTATAGTGGAATGTCATGTCATTGATATTTTGGTTTATTTGATTTATTTAGTCATACAGAAAAAATTCTTTTTTTTGGGTTTCAGTATTTCTTGGTAGAAATTAGACAAATACAGATGCAAATACATTTTTGAGAAGGTGGCATGGAGTGATGTTTGATGAATTTTAAACAAATAATTGTGAAAGAAAATAGAAGAGAGAGGATGAAAAGGAAAAGAAAAAAGAAAAGAAAAAAGAAAAAAACAACAGAGAAGAAAAGAAAAGAAAAGAAAAGAAAAGAAAAGAAAAGAGAAAAGAAAGAGTATTAATTAAATAGCAATGTTGTCTTTGCCCAAAGTGATTTCTTTAAGGTTTTACCAGCAAAGTGCAATGTCGTTGCTGTTTAAAAGCGTACTGCTACCCAAAGGCCAGCTTGGTTTTATTTGATTTTGTTTTAATGTGCAATGCATCCTGGTTTTCTTTGTGGTGCTTTGCTTTCAAGTCAAAGCTAGGGATTCAGATTCCTGGTGAGACTGCAGCAGGTCCCAGGTGTGCCAGGAAAGAAAACTGTCTACTGTAAAAATAGGCAGCAACTCCATGAGACAGATTCAGCTACGTGCAATTCACAGTTCTTTACATGCTCCGCCAGGAAGGAGGAAAATGAATCGCAATGTAGTGCTTCTATAACAGGTATTAATTGTTTTTTGCAGAATATTTTGAACTTAGATTACTGCTGTTTTTAAAGGTTTTTTCCCTAGTATAGTCCACAAGCCCACACATGACTATTCACATAGGAAATGATTCAGTTATGTGCTAAGTGAAACAGGGTGTGCAAATTAGTGTTTTTATTAAAAAAAGCTGATAGTATGGTACTGTTAGGAAAGGACAAGAACATAGAGTCACAGAGAAAAATTGTGTTCTCTAGTGTTGATGGCAAAACTACTACTTGTATTAAAAATAAATTGCAAGAATGTTCTTAAAGTTGAAAAAAAGAAAGCCTTATGTTTGCCAGGAATCTCAAGGAAACAATATTTTATGATCATGTTACCAAAGCCTATGTTTTAATAAGAAGCCTTTTGATGTGCTTTACCTTGTTGGCTGAATCTATTCTAATGCATTTTTAAAATAAATTTTCCTAAATTTATGTATAAAAAAGCAAACTCAAGTGTAATGAATTTCCGAATATCATTTTCTAGCCACTGTAGAAGAAAAGACTTCATCGATCCACATTGGGGCTGGGAAAGGAAGAGTGTCCTTTCATCTCAACCAAAGACAATTTGGACAAATATTCCCTGGGCAAAAACATTTAAAAATTATTTCAGGTTTAATAAGGAAATATTTTACAAACTTAAAAATTTTATTTAAATATTTATCTGGTTCTCTTTCATAATTTCTTTTGTTTTTTATTTGCCATAAAAATTATCACCAGTATGGTACATTTTGATACTGTTGAAAGCCTGTTAAGTTATATGAAATAATAAAATAATTCTTTAAAATTAAAAATAAGTGTTGAAAGGCAATTTTAAAATTCTAAAATGAAATACAAAGTTCTTAAAATGTAAAATTTTAAGAGTGAAATTTACAAAAAAAATGAATGAAAAAACTATTTTTTTTTTTTTTTGTGAGGAAAATAAATAGTGCAACATGAATTTCTGGTAAAAATGGAAATTTTGGTTACCTGTAGGCAATATAATTTCCGGTTAAAATGAATAACATGTTGGTTTCTCTTTGACTAACCTTTGAGATTTTTCAGTACTACCATGGGAATAATTTATATTCCAGTCCACACTGCTACAAGAAGAGACTCATAGATTACTTGTGTATCCATAAGTTATATCTTTGTGAATCTGAGCATAAGGCTTTAGGAATAGAGTAGATTTTTTAAATGGAAAAGACACAGTGTGCATGATATAAGCCTGAGAAGGAAGGCAACCCAAAAGACAAGTTAGTGTTTGCATATGAATATGAACTCAGTGTAATGTCTAGTGTGAAGGCAGGGGCTAAGAAATGGTCTGGGAAATGAGAATGAGTATCAGAGTCAAGGTGGAAGTGTTCCTAGTGCTTTGCAGAAAATGGCAAAGAATCTGGATTAGACAGGGAACTGGATAAGAGGATAACAACAAAGGTGAGGATACAGTGAGTATCTTAATGAAATCCCAAGCATTCCCCCTCACTTCTGTCACTTGTGGAAGAATCTGTTTGAATTCCTTCATGGACAATTTGAAAATTGGCATCAGATGATAGTCAGATTGCCATTCTGAATGTCAGGAAACCATAGATTTCTTCTCTCTTGTCCAGGGACAATTCACCATTTCTGCTTCTGTAGACAAGGGAACGTTATACGGAATTACCTCCCATCATTTATGTTTGTGGGTTATGCAAGAACCAGTTTGGATCACTGTACCACTACTGCAATTAGCAGCATGGTAGTGTCTGATGCCACTGGGTTTAGCTAGGGACTTGCAGAAAGAATGAGCTAGCTTTTTAATCAGCTATTGAAGATACCTGCCAAATAGAGATTACAGTACAAAGGGCAGATAGGGACAGAGAAGAAATCCAAGCCTAACCTTAACATGACTGGTGGCGACTTGCTGATCTTTGATGATTATCCCTGAAGAAAGGACAGATACTCAAGCTGCCTATTGGGCGGCTCTTCAGTGGTCCGGAGATCTTCTGATGAATCTGTCACGTTTTGAACTCATGCCCTGAGACCTAGGCAACTGGGTAAGCTGGCCTGCCTTGAAAAAAGAGGAAAAGCCCAGAGTAACACCACGGGAAAGTGCTGCTTCATCAGATCGATAGATTCAAAGATGACTAGGTTGTGTAGTTGTATGCAGTTTAAACATTTGTGCAGGGAGTCCACCCGTACAGAGTATTATTGACAGCTACAGATCAATGCTAATTTTTGATCATTTTCAACCTACAAAGACCTCTTGACCCTGTTGCCACCTTAGGGGCACTTCAAGTAGTCAAAAGCAATCACAGTAGGCAGTGTAAAATCATCAGACCCTTGAAGGCTGCACAGCCTTGCCTGTGCCCAGGAGGAGGACCAAGAGGTAGCAAGGAAGGCAGGCACCTTGCATTATGGATGCCACTGTCTTTGAACAACATGAAAGACTATGCTAATTTGTTTCCAGACTTTAAGTGACTTCTATGCTCATGAATTAAAAAATAAACAAACAAAAAAGGCAATCTGAAGCAAATCTTAATGGATACATTATTCATGATTCATGTTCTCTCATTTTATGTTTTCAAAAATATGGTAAAACAAGGTTTTATTTTAAATAACTTTTATTCTAATTTACAGTTAAAAAAGTGGAATTGCTCTTAACAGCTTGTGCTACCACTGGCAGTGTGTGAAGCATTTTACACAGCAAGACCAAAGGTGGGGTCCTGCCTGGAGTAGTGGTAGTGCTGCCAGAGCTGTTTCAGGGAAGGGAACCAGGCTGCCATAAGCAAGGGCCGTGTCAAAGGCTGGGCTCTGGGCTACAAGGTGGGATCAAGTCACAGTGGCTCATCACATCCTGTCTCAGGTGTCCATTCCCATAGTGTTTACATGGAAAGACTGGGCCATATAGGAGGAATGTGAGAGTGTACACTCTTAAATGTTTGCTGAAGTATTCTTAATTTACTGACTGATGGAGTGAGAACGCTTTGCAACAGGAGAAAGGAGGACATGGGCTTGTAGTCCATTGGATTTCATGGTCAGTCAGTCTATGAACATCTTAATGTTTGCATTAAAATTTTATTTTGTTGGTTTGCTTTCAATGGTGAATGAAATCTGGACTGTTAGCATGTGTAAACATTGGATATGTGAGTTTATGGCTATGCAGAGAAAGACTGGGAGAATATCCAAGGCAATGATTTTGTTCCTGCGCCTGTTTAAGGCTGTGTCGTCCGCTGAAGCCAAAGTTATAGTGCTATCCCTTGCAAGGTGTATTTTGCAATTTATATTTGACCATTCCAGCAGGACAGTATTTCTGGGCTGAAAATGTCATGAGAGGACATAAAGTGATTCTTAAAATGAATCACTGAGTCTGCCATCCACCCTCTTTTCAGCATCAGCCTTTGAGCTGAGCAAATTCACAACTGGCAATGGCAGCAGTGCAGGGGGAGAAAGCGGGGCTCTGTACTCTGGGAGTACATCCCCTGAGCTTACTTCAAAACCAAACAAAACAAAAATACATGTAAACCGTTTGCTCTTCAAGAAGTATCTGTAGGAGCCAGGGATAAAAGTCATCCCTGGAAGGAATGGTTTAGCAGTCTCTGGAGAACATGATGAACTGCAGGCAAGGAAATCCCTCCATCCTTGTTTCATTTCAAACTGTAGTGAGGATTGTAAATAATTAAATCTTGAGGTTTAGTGGGAAAATGGTAGAGGGTGATGAAAAATATGCTAGTTTTCTGTTTAAAAATGGAAATCTAGTGTTTTGTAGCATTGCTGTCACAAAAACCCACCCTGATGATGCAGCTCATTAGAAAACAGAGCCATTGCCTTTGTCTGATGTTTGTAATAATGTGTTTTTACCTTCAGAGAGCCTCTGTGTAGCGGTTCAGGAGCAATAATTTAATGTGTGCTCCTCTCCTCCCATCCCCACCCCCCAGCCACAGAATGTAAATTTTAGGCTTTTAAAAGTTCTGTTTTGAAAACCTAATAGATGACTGTCCTCATAAAAACTATTAATACAGACTACATCCAATTGTAAAGCTAATTTTAATCATGTTTTGTGCCAACATAATTTCTAATGCCAGATTTTTATGCTAAGCATGAGCCTCGATTTCAGCACTGTTCTTTAACCTACAGTTCATAATTTTGCAGTTGGCTGTATAGGTTTTTTGGCTATGGCAGTTTGAACGCTTCCACTTTCAAGGATCTAAGCCATAAATGTTTATTAAAAGAATCTATAATGAAATCAGGTTTGTTATTTTTTTAATGGCTGCCTTGAGTATGTTGGATGACTGAACGCACGTTGTTAATCATTAAGTACTCATGTTACAAAAAATGTTTGATAGTATTGCCATCTAGGGGCTGAACGAAATTCTCCATGCTGAAATAAACTGTAATTGAACAGGTGCTGCTATTGACAATATACATATGTTTTTGCTTTATAGCCCACATGCTTTCCATGTTTCTTATGACAAAAGATATCTCTAAATGTCCCATGGCAGCCAGAGCTTTCTTATATATAATCTGTTCGAGGTGATTGCTATTTGCATTTGAGCTTATGCTTTTTTGGCAGTGATGGCTGGGAATTCCTAACAAAGAATTATACTTTTTTGCATTATTAATCTTGCTAGTGTTTGCCCTGTTTAACAGAAAAAGGAATCATTTATCGGAAAAGTATGTTTATAATCTGTACTTGTGGCATCTTCAGATTTAATATTCATAATGGTCATTCAAATGCTGTGCTATATTTATCTAAAAGACTAACTCATTGTTGTGAGGAAATAACTATTTAAATATTTATAATCTAACTTTTAATATTTAAAAAAAGAAATTAATATTTCTTTAAATTCTGTTTCTGAGTCTGATAGCTTAACAAATGTTTAAATATTAAACAATTGGAAGTGTTAGCATTTAACAACTTAATATGACTGAAACAGGAAAATTGACTTCATCTCTTTCTGCCACACGAAGGCAACTGAATTTTTGCACTCCCCTTCTTGAGACTTATGTAGCTCATGCAAAAGCACAACTAAAAACGAGATTAAATATATTGGTGGTCAGCTGAACTCCTTTCTTTCTCACTCATCTGACCAGACAAATCTGCACAGTCTCCTGTTGGAACATGTTACTCCTGTTCAAAGTAATACCACGGCTGTGTCTCCTTCCTGCCTAGATCAGAGTTTGTGCCAAAGCTCTCTTTGCCTGAGCAGTGTCAGGTCTGTGTCAGATGGTGTTTGGGTTAAGCTGCCTAAAGCTGTGAGCTGTGATGCCAGTGGCTATGTCCATCACTCTGCATCCCCCCACAGGTCTCTCTGCTGGGATGTGGTCTGGTGTGATGGCAGGTCAGCCCCAGTTCTCGCAGCCCAGTCAGAACCCAGTGGGATCCACGAACAGCCATGTTCTTCTCAGCCTCTCCCCACTGGTTCAAGGCAAGGCTTTGCAACCAGGGAGGGTCTAGGCTGCTTGCTCGTGCCCCCATCAGCAATGTGGCTGCTTCCTCCAACCTGGAGAAACAAGGGAGGTTTCTTGTAAGGCAGCAGGTTGCCCTACAGTCATCTTACATTATGAATTTATCTCAAACACCATCTTTGCAAAGCAGGAACATAGGAACTAGTTTATTCAGTCTCTATACTTGCCCATCCATTTCCCCCATCTCTCCTTTCCCTCCCCCCCCATTTTTAAGGGGTTTGTTTTCAGTAAGGAAATTAAACCATACTCTTGGAAACACTGTTTATCCAGTTTATAATGCCCTAAGTAGCTAGGACAGGACAGCCTATGAAATGTCACATCTACACACAAGATGTGTGTAGAAGATTTCTGTAGAAGCAGGCATCACTCATATACTACAGGTTTTTATGTGCTTGAATCCTCCATAGTTCCAGGCAGCCTCATCCTCACTGAGCAAAGCTCAGACACATGCTGAACTATAAGCTATTTGCTAGCTGAGATTCAGACTCTGCAGGATTCCCAAGGAGTCAGCTCCAAAGCCTTTACCATAATGATAGATACTTTTTTTAAAGCCTAAGAATTCTAAGAATTAAGGTTCAATCATGAAAAACCACTAAAAAATTCCTGGTAACCAGATGGGGTATTCTGCAAAGCGGTCAGAAGTGACCCAGAGCTGAGGCCTCATTTTCCAAGTGACATAAACCACAGATGCTGATTACTTTTTTAACTAACTCAAACATCTGTATTTTTGCTTCAGGGAACAAAGCATCAGGCTCATTTATTTGGATTGAAACCTTTCACAACATATCATATTCATGTCGTAGCTGTAAACAATGCTGGGCAGGTTTCAAGCCCCTGGACATCTGTGCGCACTTTGGAAGCTTCACCCAGTGGCCTGAGCAACTTCACCGTGGAAAAGAAGGAAAATGGCAGGGCTCTGCTACTCAAATGGTCAGAGCCCTCCCAGCCCAACGGTGTGATTAAGGTAATCTTCATCTTGACATTTTGCTTGATCAAAAAAGAGAAGGGAAATGCTGAATATCAAATGAAAGCATTTTTGCTAAAAAGGACTCAATCAAATGCATTATAGTTTACAATAAGACAGAAGTCCTGTGTAAGCACAAGGCACTCTGTGAATTCCCTCTGCTTTCATTATATTAAAATAAGTATTAGCATTCTTGTGCTACTCCATGACTGTAAATGTTCATTTACACTGAACCAAATTGTCCATTGAATGCACAGAAACCTACACATGAAAGGTCATAATATTACTTTTTGTACATTAGACATCATCAAAATGTGTTTCTAGAAAACCTGGATTTGACAGAATGTTGTTCTGGAATTTGGGCCTTTTTTTTACCTCAGTGGTTTCAACTGAGTGTAAACCTTTACCTGCAAGGTTTGCAACTAGAGAGGTTTATTTGGAGGTTTTTTTCCATAAAAGATTTTCTTTAGAGCTAGTCTGTGAGAAGCTTTCCTCTAGCCTATGAGAGCCTCGCAATGAAACTTGATAACAATCAAATATAATGAAAACTGTCACTAAGTGATTTATTACTGCATTCAAAATGAAAAAATCATGAAAATTGGATCAAAACACTCCTTTTGTATCAATGACCTGTTTGTGTGCTGATTGTTACTAGCAAGAAAGTAAGTTTCTGAATCACTGGTTGATAGTCCTTACCCTATTGCAAAGATTACGGAGTCTCATCTACTGGTTATTGACAAAAACTGTTGATTTTTTTTCCCCCTTTTATCCTGGCTTCTGTCCTTCCTTCGCTGCCTGCCTTTTTTTCTTTTTCTTTCTTTATCCACTAGACCTACAATATTTTCAGTGATGACAACCTGGAGTACAGTGGTTTATCTCGGCAGTTCCTCTTCAGGCGCCTTGAGCCGTACACTCTCTACACCCTCATACTGGAGGCTTGCAATGCAGCAGGATGCACTCGTTCTCCACCCCAGCCAGTCCAGACAGACGAAGCACCCCCAGTGTCTCAGATGGCACCTGTAATCCAGGCAGTGAATGCCACCAATGTTGAACTGAGCTGGTTGCAGCCAATTAATCCAAATGGAAAAATAATTCGCTATGAAGTTATTCACAGATGCACAGAAGAAAATGCTGCAGGGTACAGAGCGACAACAGAAGACGAGAAAATTGTTTTCACAGAATATAACACTGAAAGTAATACATTTGTATATAATGATAGAGGTTTACAGCCATGGACAAGGTATGAATATAAAATACGCACCTGGAATGCAGCAGGCTACACTGACAGCTCCTGGACAGTGGCAAAGACTAGTCAAACTGCCCCAAAAGGTCTTGCCATCCCCAGGTTATCTGTGGTATCAGCTAACCCCCATAAAGTGTTCATATCGTGGGCCCCCCCGGCACATCCCAATGGCATTCTTCAGTCGTACAGGCTGCTAAAGAATGATGTTCTCTATCCTTTCAGCTTTGATGCTGCTACTCTCAGCTACATGGATGAAGACTTACTGCCCTATACAGTGTACAGCTACGCAATAGTTGCCTGTACAATGGGAGGCTGCTCCACCAGTGAGCCAGCTGCCATACGAACACTGGAAGCAGCTCCTGCCTTGGTGGACCCACCATCTCTGCGGGCTGTCAGTGCCACTCAGATCAATGCATCTTGGGCACCTCCTCAAATACAAAATGGAGATATTACCAAGTACATATTGAAATTAAACAATGAAGAGTATTATCCTGGCAAAAATTTGCAAATATTGGTTTCTAATCTACAGCCTTACACACAGTATGATTTTGCATTGGTTGCCTGTACTGCTGGGGGCTGCACAGCCAGTACATCCCAGTCCGTGATGACCATGGAGGCTCCACCATTAAATATGGAAGCTCCCAGGCTGCTTGTCATGGGCTCAGAGTCGATTGAAATCACATGGAAACTTCCAGATAAGCCCAATGGTAACATCACAAGCTATGAGCTAAGAAGGGATGGTGTACTTGTTTACTCAGGTCTGGAAACTCGTTATCTTGATTTCACCCTAACGCCAGGCATGGAGTACAGCTACACTGTCACTGCAAATAACAGTCAAGGGAGCGTGACCAGCCCATCATCTCAGATAAAAACCAACCCCTCTGCTCCATCTGGGATGTTGCCTCCTAGGTTGCAGGCATGGTCCTCAAATGAGATTTTGGTGGCCTGGGATCCTCCTATCAAAGTGAATGGTGACATAATAAATTACACAATCTCCATCCACAAGCCTGCTGAAACAGGAAAGAAAACTTTTGACTTCGATGCATCTCATGTTTCCTTTCTGAGACGGTCATACATAGTGGCACAGCTACAGCCCCACAGTAGGTAAGTCTGGAAGAACTCATTCGTTGAATAAATGCTGCGGGAAGGTTCAGTGGGCTGGCTGACAGCTCAGCCATCTTGATTAAACAGATAGTCAGATCCATAGGTTTTGTTTTCTAAAAAGCAAATGATAAAACCAGGATTTTTTTTTTATTTATAGTAACACCAGCTATTTATCATCTTGATGAAGTACATAGTGTTGACTTAGGTTGTAATTAATAGAAGAGGTAATTCACTACTCTGCTATAGACTCCAAAACCTGCAATCTTGTACTGCTGTGTCTTTTGCAAGATGTCTGCATTCGAGAATGCAGGCTTGAGATGACAAAATTTGAGGTGCAGAGACCAAAGTCATATTAGCTCACCCATCTACAGAGTAGCTGAGCTGAGATTAATAGAGTCGCACCAGGAACATGTTTGTAGCCTCGAGTTGAAAACAAGTGACTTGTGATGAAGTGAAAGCTAAAACTTAAGAGAGGGTACCAGACTCCGCTACAGAAGCACACTTGATACTGTAGTAGTATCTTCCCCACTATTTCTTGATTATTTACCTGACCTTTCCTTATATATTTGTGTAGGCATAATTTGTGTGTGTTACATAGTTGATAAATTTGTCTACTATTTACATATAACTAATCTAAATCCGAAGAGAGAAGAGTAATAGAGTGAAGCTTTACAGCTCTCAAACGACATCCAAATAATTTCCTACAGTGAATCATCATTTTGATTTATATCATCAAAATAAAAGCAATTTTGATCACTTGACTCCTGCAGATGTTAATTCTGCTCTGAAAAAAAAAACCCAAAACAAACCACAACCAAGTAAAACCCAAGAAGGCAGTGTTCTTCCTCTTTGCTGCACAAGACACGGCACACAATCTGTGTGTTCATGCAAACTGTGATCCTATTAAAAATTCCAAAGACCAGGAGAAACTAAGAAATCCACCAAATTTCACGCACAGTTTATATTTGTATTTGCAGTGTTTTAATCACTTTGTTCCTGATTTCTGTTCCCAAAGGTACGAAGTACAGCTCCAAGCTTGCACAGAGCTGGGTTGTGCCTCCAGTGAGTGGGCATCGGTACAGACGCTGGAGGCGCCGCCGGCAGTGCAGCCTGCCCCTCTCATCGAAATACAGACAACAGCCGGAGGCTTCCAGTCGACTGCTTCCATCCTGTGGACTGGCCCAAAGCAGCCAAACGGGAAGATTTTGTACTATGAACTTTACAGAAGGCGAACAACTCAAGCCCACATAAATTTAGACCTCGCACTTGTTTACAATGGTTCTTCAACCTCCTTCAAAGATGACAAGTTGCTGCCTTACACAGAGTATGAATATCAGGTGGGAATTGAAGCTATTTAGCAGCTCCGATTATGATTTCAGTACACTTTGATAGCTTTACTTTACACGTACAATGAACATACACATCTCAATTCTAATGTTAATAGTATTGTGAAACCTGAATGATTATTGTTAATGTATTTTAAAGAGCTGAGAAGCTGAAAATAATGTTGTACAAGCAATATATTCATTCAGCATTCGTTTTTCTCTACCTTGGTCATAGGTGCCTGTATTTCTTATATGTTAAATGTTTATGTACCCTCCAGAGCTTCTGCAAATCTCTAATGTTATGCGAGTAGTGTGAAATTCTAATTCTTAAAAGGCAGCTTTTTTCATTATTTTTTCTTTCTTTTTCCATACTCCTCCAATCTATTATGAATTAATTTTTACTTTATAATCTTAGAGCAGTTTAGATCAACAGGGTTGTTTTCCTTTAAATTAGTCATTAGAATTACAAGAAGATTTTGTGAGTGGTTCAAAAGTGAACCTGTTAATAGTTGATGTTACTTCTCATGCACATAGGTATTTTTAGTGTTGTTTTTGTTATGAGCCTGAGACCAGTTCTGCCATTCTTTTACCTGTAACTGTTTTCTATATCAAAGTTACAACTTGTAGCATCATTTTATCATACAGTACTACTGGTAATGTAGGGCTTTACTTGACTACAGACTATGAACTAAGAACTTTCCTATTTATAACCATCCAAAATCTTTGCCAAGTTTTTATATGAGTTAGTGAAGTTTAGAGCCTCACCAAAAAAACAACCTTGAATTTGTTGTTTCTAAAAATAAGTGGACATACTATCATAGCAGGATAAGGTTGATTTTTTATTTCGATGTTGTCTATTAATAGGCATGCTTATTTGCCACTGAACAAGATACCAGCAAGCCTTATTACTTATCCTGTTTGCAATGATACCTTGAAGATATATTTGGCAATGCTCAAAGTCTTTACAACTATTTTCCTAAAAAACCCAAAAATTAAATTGTTTAAGAATGCATTTGTATATACAAAACCGTGCATTCCCCCTCTTGAGCAAAGTGGTGGCAAATCTTTCTTTTACAGGCTCATTTGTTTTATAGGATCGCAAGATAATTCAGGTTGGAAGGGCTCTCAGGAGGCCATCCAGCCCAACTTTCTGCCCAAAGCAGGATCAGTTAAGAGATCAGATAAGGTTGTACAGGGCTTTATACAGTTGCATCTTGAAAACCTTCAGGGACGGAGACTGTTTAACATCCTGGACAGTTTGTTCCACTGTTTGGCTGTCCTCATTGCGAAAAACTTTTTTTGTTACTTTCAGTCTGAACTTTTTTTGCTTGAACCTGTTTTGTCTTATCCCCTGCCACCACATACCATAGTGAAGAACCTGGACCCACCCTCTTGTTAGCCTGTGGTTATGTGCTGGGGGACCGCAATCAAGTCCTTCCAAAACCATCTCTTCTCCAGGCTAAACAAGCCACAGCTTCTCCTTTATAGGCAAAGTTTTCCAACCCCCTGATTACCTTGGTGGCCTTGGCTCCAATTTATCAATCTCTTTCTTGTATTTGGGGCCAAAACAAAACAAATACTGAATAAAGGCATGTAATCCCTTCCTTTAATTGCCTGGCTATGCTCCTGTTAATCAGCTCAAGATGTTGGCTGTCTGTGCTACCAGATTATTTTGCTGGCTTATGTTCAGCTTTCTATCTACTAAGACCTCTAGGTCCCTTCAAGCAGAGGTGCTCCCTAGTTGGTCAGCTCCCTAGTTGTTAACCCTGTAACACTGCAGAAGTTATTCCTTCCCAGGATCAGGACTTTTCATCTGTCTTGCTGAAATTCGTACAATTCCTGATGACCCATTGTGCTAGGCCCTTCTGAATGGCAGACCTGCCCTTCAACATATCAGCTGGTCCTCTCCAGTTTGGTGCTCTGCTCCACTACTATTGTTTTGTTCTTTTTAGTATCCAGAAATCATGAAGAATTAAATCTAAAATCTTGCTTTATCACATTTGTCTGTGCAGCTGCTGTATGTACATGTGTCATAGACTCATCAAGTCATGTAGGTTGGTAGGGACACCCAGAAGGCATCTAGCCTAACTCCCTGCTTGAAGCAGGTCCAGATAGAGCAGGCTGGTCAGGGCTGTGTCCAGCTGAGTTTTGGATCAAGTTCTCCGTCCTTGCAAATGCAGATGGAAGGATGGAGATTATACAGCCTGCGTGGGCAGAACTATTGTTAGACCAGATTTCCTTGCTACTTTAGACAGGATCTGTGACAAATCTGTGACAAATTCAAGTGCAGATGGGGCTGAGTGGAAAGCAAGTATTATAGCAGACCCAAACCCTGCTTATTAGTTAGGAATCTTTCTTAGATGAAGAAAAACCTCTCCAAACTGGAAGTTGTAGACATTGGCTGTGGCATATTCTCAGTTGGATTAACTTTCAATTATCTCAATCATAAGCTGTTTTTTGGGAAGTTGATACTACAAAGTTTTTAATGATCTGTCAGTGATGGATTAAAAAAAAAGAAACCTCTTGACCAGATTCCTGTGGTTTACTGTGCTGTATTCAAGACTTTGCTTTTTATCTTGGTTCTGCTCCATAGCCAGGCTGAGCTTTTGACTGGAACTCTAAATCATTTTGGGTTTTTTTTCACCAGTGGCCATTTATTTCACCATGAGAGGTTTCTCAATGCACGTGTTTGTCTTCTGCTTAAGTCACTTGCAGCAGTCCTCTGGGATCTATTCTGAGCTCCTCCATTGTTGACAATTTATATCTTGCCTGTGAGACAAGTTATTCATAAGTATAGGGCTTGGCTTTGCTATTATGCTGATGAAACCCAGATTTATATTTCACTTAAACTGGATATTGATTCTCCTGTCTCTGCATTTGAGGCTTGTTTGCTGGACATAAAACTTTAAATGCAACTGAATTTCCTCCAGCAGAATGCAGATAAAATCAAAGTGCTGTGATGGGACTCTCTCCAGCATTTTTGGAGACACTGAGATTTAGTTCAATGCTCTGACAGCTTCTTTGGACCTGAAATCAGGATTTCAGAATCTGAAGGTTTTTGGGGAGTTATTTTGGCTGGGTTTTGTTGGTTTGTTTTCTTGGGTTTTGTTTGTTTGTTTGTTTTCCTGGAAATTTCAACTGAATATTAGGTTTTATAAGATTAGATGCAAAAGTTGCACTTTCAAAAATGATGAAGTGACTTCAGAAACTCATGCTGGCCAAAGGGACTATGCCCCCTAAATGCTTAGGTCACTGTTCTTCAAGGAAGCACATTTATTCTTTAAGGGCTTATTTAAGGGCCAGATCTGCATAAGCATATTAGCACCTGCTAGGTTTCAGTGGGTTTTTAAGTGGCATACGGTGCTTACTGTTCCATACTCAAAAATAATTACTTAGATCTTTGAAATTCACTCTATCAGTCTATTTGTACATTTAGATACTTGCATTTTCTAGAGCATCTGGCCTTTTAGGTATTTGTTGGAATGCTGCCTGATAACCTCAACTATATTAAACATATGCAATTGAATGATTTCCTGAAAAAAAAACTGACTTAAACAAACTCTGTAACTCATGAGGCCTAATGAGTTTCCAAGTGCAATCTTTGGATTCCTGGAATACTTCTGAATGTGTTGGCTCTTCTCAGGAATCATTGAGCCTGGTGTGCAACATTACCATATAGCAACCTATAGAGTCAGACCTGTTTTTCTCAGCTAAGGAAAGGCCCTTTTGGACAGAGACTTGTGGCATTTAGTGCAAAGCAGAGCTGTCATGGTATAGTGTGATTTCCATGCAAATGCAATATCAGTCCTCCACAATTGCACTTAATTTTGTTCTTAAAACTGCTCCCTTAGATTAATGGCTTAATGTCTTCCTGGTTTAGGACACATCCTTATTTCTATTTGGCAGGCATAGAACATGTAAAAGACAGAAAATTGCAATTGTCCCTTTTCAGAAAGGTTTATGGCTCCCTGCAGAGGTTTATTCTCTGAGAGGACTATTCAGTGCATCAAGACAGGGTCTGCAGTGCTGAAGCTGTCTGCCTCCAGCTACTGCAGGAGGCACAGCATCCCTCTTGCTTGTGAAGCTTGCTTCTCATACACCAGTTACTGCAACCAAGGAAAGGGTCTAGGAAATACCCCAAGATACACTAGGGGGAAACATGTTTTGGGTCCTCTGTCTTGACTTCTCAAAGTAAAAACAAATCTTATTCTGACTTTGGAGAGATAAAGAGAAAAAAAAATGGGTGTGAAGTCATGAATATTAAGGAAGGACCAACTACATGGAGTGTAGAATATGTTAGCCCTATTAGTCACTTTTCAGAGATGACATGAAGGACACTTGGTTTACTAGCCTGTCTGTCAAATTGTTGGCTGAGCTCCAGTTTGTGCTGCTTACTTACTTACAAACAGCTCAATGAGTTCTGCAGTTTAAAATGGGGTTAAACTGTTTTTCTGGCTGACTAGTGATGGTCACCCATCTGTAATATCCCTCATATATGGCTCTTCTTCATCGTTTTAATTCCCCATTTCTTCCCATCTCTCTAACAGAAAGATGCACTATGCAGCAGTGACATAAAAGAAAAATCTAGTTCTTTCTTCCATAACCTACTTGTTGTTTTGTAAACCTGCTTTTTCTTACAGGGTTCATTGCTCTTCCTGCTTCCAGTTAAAGAGAGTTTCTCATACTACATCAGCATTAGACTACCAAACTTGACCTCAGCTTTTGAAAAGTAAAGCAGACATAACTATATTGTTTCACTGATGTAATGATAACACCCATTCTAAATACTCTTTTGCAAAATGATATGCTTCCTTTCCCCTAGTAGAAGGTATACAGTAGGGAGAAGGGCCATTTTGTTCATTAAGCCCCACTTCTGCACTGTGTTTCTCTTGTCAACACCATTTTAAACTCAAGTGTGTTGATGCAACAAAACCTTGATTTCTGTTCATTAAATTAAATATGGATATTAGGCTGGATTTCTTGGCTTTCAGAATTACCAATGAGACTCTTACAGCACTACTCTTGCAAGACCCTTCTCAGTAAATTGTGATTCTGACATATTCAAAATCATGGCAAGCTATCCTTTAAAAAGACATTAGTGTGAGTACCAAGGGAAAATATACTCCAGGGCTGTAGATGACTTGATATGATTTCCTTGATTGTATCTTTTTATTTATGAGGCATAATTTATGACTGCTGAAAAGCAAACTAAAATGAGTGATGACTAACTACAGCCAAAGTAATAAATCAGAAGCAGAGAAAGAAGTGGTGATTTTGATCGAATCTATTGAATTAGCTGTTGCCCTTAGCCATTACAGGTATTGGAAAGACCTTTTAATATCTGCTTATCTCTCTCATGGGAACTTGGTAACTATCTCATTATATACCCATAGGAAACAAATTATTTAATTTTCTCTCTTTTAGAGTTAAACCTGTTTACATCTCTCATTAGTTACTGGCATTATACTATGTTGTATGGAATGCACTTCCTTTACAATTTGATAATTTTATTTAAATCCCGAAGTTTTTCCTTTGGTCTTTCTCTTTCCCTTCCTCAGAAGGGGTTTAGTAGTTTTATTATTAGCATTTGAACAGTGGAGATAAATAGCAATGTTAAGAGGCTCTAATTATCACAGTGCTAGAAGTCTGGACCTAAAATCTATCCCATTATATGTTTATGACCTCCATAAGGATACTAAAAATGTTGAAGAGGGAAAATATGGATCCAAGGAGGGGCATTTGGAAAGCACGCATTTCTTTACTACCTTCTCATGCTCCTGGTCATGACTGGATGTGATGCTTTCTTTCCTTTGCCTTTGTTCTGTCCACCATAGACTGCACCCACTTTTGAAAGTTTCTGCTTTGCTAATACCTGCCCAACACTGCAGTGCCCAGATGTGAATACATTATCCTAATGCTGAGTGCTAGATTTCTGTAGACAAGCTTTGTGCTCTAAGCTGTGCTGACGTTGCATAAGTAACTCCAAATTATCCAGGCAGCACAGCGGTCAGTTCAGAAAGACTTGTGAAGGATGCTGCAACTGATGGTGAAAGGGAGATCATTTGGTTTTCTCCAATTTTAACCAGCCAAGATTGTGGTCTCCTCAATTTTTTTGCAGATCGTTGTTTGAACATAGCTAAAAATTGGGGGATGTGTTTTTGAACTTATTATGTCATTTCTTATATGCCCTTAAAATATCTTGCTATCTTGGAAAATAATTACACTGTGAAAACTCTGCATTTATATAAGTGTAGGGTTAGAAACTGAACAAATCTGAGTCAAGAAATTCAAAGCAAAGTCTCAAAGTAGTGCTGTGTCTATGAGGCCTCCATGAAACAGCTTTAGAAAGAGAGGAGAGGTATAAACTCCTCTCTGCTACCATTTGTCTTTCCTGGCACACACCAAGCAGTGACAGCATTGAATCATTTTTGGAAAGACCAGCAGTCACAAGTGTGTGCCATCTATGGATACCCTAAGGGCAGAGCCCCAAGTCATACCTGACTCTTACACATAGGAGTAGAATATGTGCGTGTGTGAAAGGGGTGGCTAGGTCTGACCTTGTGGTTCCCCAGAACTTACAGCCCTACCTGCCTACAGCTCTATGCAGTGCTCAAAGCATAGTGACTTACTAATGAGACCTTTTTAAGGCAAAAGGCTGTTTTCTGAGTTCCTGCAGGAACTCAGTGCAATTTGCTGACACATGCAGAGCTGAGATCTTCTCCCTCACAGAGACAGCTGTGAGGGACTGCAGATTAACTGCAGTGAGAAGCAGTACAAGGCACAGTGCCTGTTGAACATGGTGGGAGCCAGGAGCCAGTGCTGGTTGGTAATCAGCTCCTTGGCCTGCAAGCAGGAAGGCTGAACAACATCTGGACTCTGCGCTATGCAGAGTATCCCAGCTCTTCCTGACCTGGGAAGTCAGCAGGAATCATAGAAAAATAGAATCATAGAATCATAGAATATGCTGAATTGGAAGGGTCCAACTCCTGGCCCTGTGCAGGACACCCCAAGAGTCACACTATGTGCCTAAGAGCATTGTCCAAATCCTTTTTGAACTCAGACAGGTTTGGTGTCATCTCATAGGCTTCTTCTACTGTCAGCATCTACAATAAAATGATTTTTCTTTATCTTTGCTCAAGGTCCTTTGTGATTTTGTTGCCCTTATTCCTCTTATGGGAGAAGTTGTTAGCTGTACTAAGCCTGAACAGGCTCACCATGGTAAGGTGAGCCTGCTCTTCTCAGAAATTTCCTTTCTACTCCTCATAGGTTTTGTTCCTTCTTACTACGCCAAGGAACCTTGAGGTTGTCCTGTGATCATTTTGAGCAATAACTGATCACAGGTTTCTTCCAGGAGCAGAGATCTGTGAAGGCTCATTTATGATAGAAAAAAAGCCAGGCTTAGCTACCTGTAACTGGAATTCTTCAGTCCCCTGAATATATGGTCTCCGGAGAGGTTTCCCCCTTCTCTTCTCTCTCTGGCTCCACTTCAAAGTGCAGTCTGGGCCAGGGGCCAGCAGATTGATAAAGCATTAAATAGTAACCCATTAGCTGATTTTGGAGCCCTCTCCTGGCTTTTTTGGGTCAGTGCAGCCATTAACAGCAGCACATCTTTTGGCAGGGTGCTGAGCCATGCGGCATGATGTCAGACTTAATGCTTTTGGAAGCAGAATATTCAGAAAGTGAAGATACGAGAAACTTTTGTTGCCTTTCTGCTGTGTTTTGTGATTCAAAACATCCCTAAGATACTGCTTCTTGTTTACCCCACGTTTCTGTGTGGTCTTTTATAATTGTAAGAAAGTAATACTGCTGCCTATTAAACTCTTTATGTTTCTGTATGAATGCAGTTAAATATTTTGGTGCTGATTATATCACAATTTAGAAAGGATTTTTGTGAGCCCAAAAGGCTTTCTACAAAAGTCTAAATTGTGAAAGTTCAGTTTAACCAGGCCAGCCAGGCAACAGCTTTCATCCACGACTGTTGTGTGGTGACTTTTTGAGAAGCCATGACCTCTGATTTTAGCAGATCTGATTTTAACCTCATTGTGGTTTCTGTTGCCATACTGCCCCATTTCTTCATGCAGAGAAGCAGCTAAACACCAGCATTTCTATCTGTAGTCAGTTCTGGGGACTTACTGCCCTGGGTTTCCAAACACTGACCAGGATTTACTTGGACAGCAATTCTCACAGGGAAATATTTTTATAACCATCCATCCTTTTACAGATGGTTGAGCAGAAGCAAAGGGAGTTAAGGGAATCCAGCTTAGGTCAGTGTAAATCTGGAATTTAGATCCTCAGAAGTCCTGTTTAGCTGTCACAGCTGTCTCAGAAGCTGGTGTTACAGAGATTCACAGACACCTAGGGGTTTTCTGCTGGACGTATGTCTTGGCAGGGCTGAGTAGCTGGTGTCTGTCTAGCAGGCACACTCAGAGCATGTCTGTCTGTCAGGCCCATGCACATGTGGCCATGACCTTGGCCCTTTTTTCAAGAGAGACAGGCATGTGGTACCAGTGCGGACCTCAACCTCAGCTCCCCTGCAACCTCTCTAGGGAAAGGTTGGGCTGGGGAACCATGTCTGCTCCTGCTTGCTCATGCTCTGCCCAGTCAATCTTGATTTCATAGTGTTCATGCAAAGTGAAACAGCCCCAAAGGGATCACTGGGAGCATCCCAAGAACAAAGATGGATCATCCACTTGGGCATTCTCACTCCAGAAGGCAGCAGGCTTAACTGCCTCCGTTGGAGCATGTGATTGAACCTCAATTACTTGCCTCCTGAAGAAGTCTCTTAACCCCTTAGTTGTAGTATGGAAGGGGATGAACACAGAATCATAGAATATCTTGAGTTGGAAGGGACCCACAAGGATCATTGAAGTCTCAACTCCTGGTCCTGCACAGGACAACCGCGACACTCTGGGTGCAAAATGTTTTGCTAATATCCAACCTAAGCCTTCCCTGACACAGCTTCATTCCCTTGGGTCCTGTCACTGTTCACCAGAGAGCAGAGGTTGGTGCCTGCCCCTCCGCTGCCCCTCGTGAGGAAGCTGCAGACCACAGTGAGGTCTCCCCTCAGTCTCCTCCAGGCTGCACTGGATTTGGATTGTTTTTACAGGGTTATTATTAGAAACCCAAGCCACACTAATGACCCCAAACCTGGTGATGAGGTGACAACAGACTGCAATGTGTCAGGACAGCACCATCACCTCAGAAGAGTGCTTTGAATGCTGCTCAAGTACAAGAGGCCTTACCACATGTCCCTCACCTAAGGGAGGAGATAAAAACTGCATTAGCAGCCAGATAAGGAGTATCTGCATGTCCTTGTCACCACCCTACTAACACTGAAGCAGGACATCCCTTCCTCAGCTCAGCTCCCAACACATAACTATGGTGCCTGGTACGGGGCACTGGGATGCTGAGGAGGAGGGAAGGCAGCAGCACTCCTCCAAAAGCATCACTGTTGCTTTTCTCCTGGACTCAGCCAATTCCCGGGCTCAAACCAGCCACACACTCATCTGCACATCATGATCCCATTATTTTGTCCATGTTTTTCAGGGCAGGATGGGTCTTCATCTCTATTTAAGCAATTCAAAGCTGCTGGCACCCGATAATAATGTTCTGGGTGCAGCTGTGGAAGAGGGAATCAACACTGGGACAAAATGGGGCATTCCCACTGTCATTTTCCTTCTTTTTCTCTGTTATTCCCAGGGGTGGCTGGGCTGCTATGACAGTAGAAACACTCAGGAATTTCAACCCTTCAGTTTGCTCTTTTACTTCCTCCAAAGTACGTGTCAGCCCTGTGCAAAATACAGGAACAAATGAGATAATGGGGAACAGAGTGTCCCAAGCTCAGCAGGACTCAACTCTGCTACAAATCTCCCAGCTCTGTGGCACAGGAGGACCGCTCGCTGTGGCACGAGAGGACCACACGCTGCTTGGGATGGGGAAGGATGCTCCTTTCCCAGGAGCAGCAGTGCCCCAGAGCACAGCTGTGCCCTGGGGCAGATGATGGAAAGGCAACTGCTGTGCTGTTGGGTTTGTGTTTAAAGCCTTTCCAATTCTGGTATGTGTCAGCATTGTGTGGGGACCGTGGAGAGGCCCCTCCTGCTGCCTTGTGCCCCTGGTCTGTAATTCAGTGTATCACAGCAGGGGACACTGTCCCGGGGCTGGCGTGGGTGTGACCACAGGGGTGGGGACAACAGAGACAAGGCCCTGGGGTGCTGTCACTGAAGGGCCAGGCAGCTGAGGTGTCTGACTGGGAGGGATGTTTTGAAAGAGCAAGCCCTGGTTGGTTTGAACTGAGACTTTTTCCTGAAAGACAAGGTGTAGGCACCCATGATAGGAGAGGGATCAATGAAGGAAGGTGTCTCCATCCAACCCTCAGTGAGGTATTTGCTTCCCAGATGAGGTGTTTGCATCCCTCTCTTCTCTAAAATTCAGCTCCTGTTCTGAAGCTGAATTCCTGTGCTACACAGGAAGTCTCTGTTCCTACATCACCACCTTCACTTTTGCTGTGGGCAGCTTGCTCAGCAGGTCAAGTCCAACACTGTTACGCTCCATGCTCATTAGAGACACAACCTGGATATAACTGGAGCATTGGAGCTCAGGTAAGTGCTGAGCCAATGCCAGTGCCACATTCAGAGCTGCTCTTTCCATATGTGGCTTATTCTTTCCACAAAGAAATATGCCCCTTGAAATAAATGACTGTAAGTAAATCTTTGTAGCTAATGGAACTGAACTGAGACAGAGGATTTGACCTACTGCAGTAAAGTGAACAGAGTTTGACTTTATGAAAAGTTCTCAACAGAGATGTATTAGATTTCACTGAAAATAAAAGTGCTTCGGCTGAACTTTTTATTGTAGGGCATCATCTATACTTAGGATGGTTCTGTATGTTACTGATGGAATCAGGCAGGAGCTTCGGATTGTAATTGGCAGAACCACAGCCACAGTAGTTGTTTTTATCCTTTTTCCTTCCCCAGGCTGCTTGTGAAGTGTCCTGTGGTCTTGGAACTTAATATTGCAAGCTGGAAAGATTTGGGGTCAATTTTGAAGACCTCTTACTTCTCAATCTCCTTTTTCTTTGTATGACATAGTCCCACCATTCACTTCCCCAGGATCTCTGCCCAGAACAGATCACATAAGAATGTGTTTTACTGTAGTTAGAACTCCTCGACATGAAAGCTTACTAAGGAATACTTATACTAAAAATCGCTCAGACAGTCCTCTTGTATTGCCATTTAGATCTATCATTCTGATTGATCACTATGTGGTTGGCTAATATTGAGTCTAATTTAACCCTATATGCTCACACATCCATCTATTCTGTCTATTGTACCTGACATTCGACAAATTACTTACTCATGCAAATGATGACCTAAGGCAACCTTTTATGATATTCGTGTTTAATTATACAAATGCTTTTTGATAAATAAGATTATACATCCTTCCATATGTTTATTCAGTCCTTGATGAAAGCAAAATTTAATTTTCATGCAGATTTGTTGGAGAGTGTGTTTAATAAGTGCTGAGTTTATGTAGTCTGCAGATCACTCTGGTTTTGGGTAGCTGACAAAATCAGTAGGCATAGTTCATAGAGACATGTGGTTTTTAATCAGGTCTAATTCAAGCTGCTAAATTTTGAAATCTTGGAACTGAAGCCATTGCCTTTGTGCTCATGCAATAAAGCAAATGTTGTTGTGAAAAATAAATGAAAGAGGCTGGCTTACCTATACACTTCAGTGGGCTTTATTTATATTATGAGTTACTGAAAATGTTGCCAAATAACTGATACATTAATATTTTTAAGAGAAAGATGTTCCTGTAAAACTCACTTGTTCTAAAGAGTAACTGGAGTTTGGCTTGTGTGATTCAGTCAAGGTGAATGTAACTTTTAAGTATCAGCCACGGCTAGGCTGAATTCACCAGGACTGCCTGTGTATATGAAGTGTGTAGAAGGGAGAAACTGCCACAACTGGATATTAGTATTTTTGTTCAGATGTCTTTGAGAACATTATCCCTATTGATCACACCTCTTCCAGGAGTATTCTTTGCATGTTGTGACGCAGACAGTGGTAGGAATTCGTAGTGTGGAGATCAGGTATGAAGGAGACACAGGAGCACACGCTGCCTGAGACATGACTTCGGCTTCCTTTCCCTAAATGTGGTGGTGGAAAATATTCCACTCTTCTGTTAGAAAGTCACTGGGTCAACACAGGTGCTGGGTGGCCATCAAGGGACGTTTTCCATGGGCATCATTTCACTGTGTTTTACTCAGTGTCAGTACAGCTGCAGTAGCATCTCTGGCTAAACACAGATATTTTGTAGGCCTGAGTCCTCTGCTAACAGTTTCCTTGTTTTTTGCCAAAGGTGTGGTCAGTAAATTCAGTGGGCCGGACATCGAGCAGCTGGTCCCGCTGCCGGACAGGCCCTGCCCCTCCTGAGGGCCTCGGAGCTCCCCTCTTCAACACAGTGGCATCCACTGTGGCTGTGGTGAACATCAACCCCCCTCTTAAGCCTAATGGGGTGGTCAGTATCTACAGACTGTTTTCCAATGATACCAGAGGGACTGATGTGGTGGTGAGTATTGTCAGCACTGTTTCTGTACTTCTGTTCCAGCTTGTATTTTCTAGCTTTAACAATTTTGTTCTTACAAGCTGCTACTGTTGGTCACAGACTGCCTTCCTCTCCTGGCCTCCCGCTGTTGACTGCTCTGCAATCCACTATCCTGTCCATGAGCTTAAGCTGTCTACTGATTTCACATTACCCATTTATTCCTTCTTGTGCAGTTGGCTGCGTCCATGTCTGATTCAGCCAGTTCATCCCACTGGTGCCTGCTTGGCCTTCCATTTCCATTCCCTCACACCTGCCATGCTGCTGGCTCGACTCTGGCTCCTGGCATCAATAAGTACCAAGTGCTTTCCTTTGCTTGCTTGACTCTTTCCTTCCTTTTTTTTGCTGAACTCTGCTAAATCATATGCTGCCAAATGAGAGCAGATGTTGCCCCTCATTGGTGTTTTCTACATATTTTTATTTCTTTGACTTAAAAAGCTATACCAACAAATGAGTACGGCAACAAGGTGAAGTGTCAGTCCCTGTGAGCAGTTTCAGAACAAGGGCAGTAGCTCCTGTGCCAGAACTGCCAGATCTCCCTTGTTCAGCATAGGAGAGTTTCGTAACAGGCTTGCCCAGCACCATGGCTCATGCATTGTGTGAATGCAAAGAGGCATCATGTTGGCCCTCGACTTAGAGGTACCTACCAGAGAGCGCATTCTCCTGTCTATGAGTAAATTGACCCACCAGACACACTGGTATCACACTGCCCAGTGCTGTCTCCTATATCCACATTGAGGAAGCTTGTGGGATATGCATGAGTGTTTGCTAGCACGCTTATCATGGAGCTATGTTCCACATTAATTTATTTTTTGCTTCAGTACCACTTATCCCAGAGTCTCTCTTTAATGGTTTTTGGTTTCTCTGTTCCTCAGAATGACATTTGCAGTTGACATACAGTGGTCACAGCTCAACTCAAGACGTCTGTGAGGCCACTGATGGCAGAGTCTTTTCCTTTGAAGAGTGCCCTTTAACTTCATAATGGGGGAAAAATGCAGAGTTCCCAACATTTCACAACAGCTGCATTAATGTCAGATTAAAGAACATGTAGAATCTTCTGCCTGTCTTCTGGAGTTGATTCACCTCCATAACTCTTATTTAGTACTTGTGGTGCTTGAAGCCATGACAAGTTCCCTCTTAATTTTTATAGCTGTCAGAAGGGACTGCCACCCAGCAGACAATACATGGACTAAAACCTTTTACCACATACTCCATTGGTGTGGAGGCCTGCACCTGCTTCAACTGTTGCAGCAAAGGACCCATGGCTCAATTCACCACACAGCCGGCTCCACCCTCAGAGCAGCCTCCCCCGCAGATCCGCACTGTGACCTCCAGGAACGCCTCTTTCCAGTGGAGTGCCCCTCAGTCACCCAATGGCATTGTAACCAGGTAGGAGCTGCCACTCAGCTAGAGGTGGTGGTGGAACAATTTGAGCTGGAACCGCAGGACTGAGAGCACTGGACAGTTGTGGCAGCCGTGCTCCTTCTTCACCATGTTGGTGGTGATATTCCCTGTGGCCTGAATACCATCTGGGAAGTGTTTACATGCAATGATTGCTTTGCTCCTGAGCAGGATATTGCGGAGGATGAAGGTGGAAAGGATGAGATGTTGTGAGTGGAGGTGATTGTCTGATGGCTGTGCTTGCACAGCCAAGAAGTTGTAAGTTCAACTGCAGTGAAGAGGTAGCTGCATCCAGGAGTTACTTAGGCAAATCCTGATTTTCAAAATGTAACAGACATCAAGAGTTTCCTTGTAAGTGTGACTTACAACCACAATTGCTCAGTTATCCTACCATTAGGATCAAAATCTCCAAGAGAAAGACTGGAATCAAGTCCATTTTTTTCTCCAGTAGCCAGACGGACAGCAAATAGCATGAAATGTATGATTGGTTGTTACATTATTAAGGCTTTTTATTAATCAAAATCTCAACTTTCTCTTCAGCTACGAGCTCCATGTGTATATGGCATGTCCTCTGAACCTACAGCCAGCAGTGAAGGCTTGCAGCCCTGGCCCAACTGAGGTGAAGTACACAGGAAAAGGACAGAGTGCCAATGTGTCCAACCTGGAGCCTTACACAACTTACAACTTGCGAGTTGTGTCTTACAACTCTGTTGGCAGCAGCGCCTCTGAATGGATTGGTTTCACCACGGAAAAAGAGCGTGAGTATGAGAAATGGTTCAGCCATCAGCGATACCTGTTTCTGAGGCCTGGGGCTGCCTAGAGCCAAATGACTTCCCCTCCTCTGTGGAAGATGATGTCCCCAGAAACCTGTTCTTCCATGTCCCTGGTCACCGTGTCTCTGCAGCATGTCATTGAAATTCTGCTCTGGGGCTTAACTGCTCCTACCTTCAAAAACATTTCTCTACTCATCATCTGATGTCACCTCCTCTATCTTGGGAGAGTGGAAACCTTTTATTTTACTGAAAATGGGCAGCAAAGCTGCAGAACATAAAATGTTCAAGTATTACCAGAAGGGTGAGGTGTAGTAATAAATACACTGTCATAAATAATACCTTGGAAAAGTGGAGATCTTGAAAGAGAGCTGGTGATTCTTTTCAGGAACAATCTTACTGTCCTAATTCATGCCACACTCCTGCTAGGAGCTTTCCTTGGATGTCATCTGAATGATAGGATCCTTGTGGACACTGAATTAATAATGCATTGCTATCTAACTACCACAGGCAGTGCTTTAAGGCCATGTGGTGATCTGCATGGAAATTAAGGATGCAGGGCCTGTGCCTACAGGCAGAATAGATTTTGCCATCAAAACTGCATTTGTAGTAGTATAACATCAGCTTTTATTGAAAAGATCTATAGTGCTGTAGCCAGAGTCGTTCCATAACAGATGAGATGGGCATTTCACCTCAGTCTGTCAGGTCAGGGCAAAGAAGATATTCACTTTTTATCATACAATCTCATGTCAGGATTTCAGAATCACCTTTCTGAAGATCCCTTTTGCATCATTTAGTAGTTCTGCAAGTAATTACTAAAAATGTATCTGATACATCCTTAGTTGAAAATTTCAGGTGGAACAGGCCCAGATTTTCTTTCATGTCACCACTGAAAACAAAAGTAAAAAAACCAAACAAAAGAAAGGTCCTTATCTCAAAAGCTGGGTTTTATTAAATTGCAAACTAAAAGGCTGGAACATGATTATGATTTTTAAATGGACAAAATTCATAAGGAACTGGTGAGACACACCTACTAGGTCCACAGCCCTCTTCGTTCAATCTTGCTTTTCTTGCCTTGCTGACTTCTTCACACCCTGTCTTCAGAGTCCTTCTGTCTGTCTCCTTCCTCTTGCCTGGAAGGCTTGCTTTAGTGACAGTGGGCAATTAGCAGCAAAGTGAAGCTGGACAAGCAGCTTTCTTATGAACAAAGCATCATATATGGGGCAGATGGCTTAATGGCAATACCACAAGAAAGGACCACCTCAAGCTTAAATGAAGTTTTTTATCAGCAAGCTGTTGAGCCCAACTGGTGAACTTTTCCTCCCTGAAGTGAGTTCTGGGTTTCTTTTCTGTCTATATGCCATCTGTTCTTGCTTTTCTGAAACCCCTTGTTTTCATGTATGTGCATGTGTTAAAGATAATCTTGGCAGTTTCTGGGGATTGGAAGAGAGCCCCCTGCTTAGCAGTTGGCTTCCCACAGCACAACCTGCTGCAGTCAAGCTTGCACATCCTCCCATATCTTCCTGTCCCCCACCTTAAACTGGAATTTAATTTATACAGTTTTAGTGTCTGTCCCGCATACATGAAGGTGAAGGGAGGGAGTTCTAGATCTTTATTTTCAAGATATGAGATATTTCTGCTTTCTCAATGCAGAAACTGGCATGCTACAGCAGCTTTGTCTTTTCTCCTTGTATCTCCCCTAATCATACACATGTATCTGAGATAGAAAGGGAGGGCATGAGACACAGAGCTTGTATCATGGAGACCCTCTGTATTTTCACGGTGTAACTCAGTCACTGAATCATTTCTAGCCTGTTGGCTAGAAATTATCTTTTTTCCTTCTCTTGCAGCACCTCGGTACATGGCTCCATTCTCTGTTGTCAGCAATTTATCTACCATCCACATAGACTGGAGTCGCACGTTCGTGCTGAACGGCCGCCTGAAGGAGTACGCGGTGACTGAGAGTGGGCAGCGCATCTACAGTGGCTTCGACACTGAGCTCTATTTGCCAAGGACATCTGACAAAAGTCAGTTTCAGTTTCCTACAGCTTCCTCTCTATGAAAAGTCTGTTGAGCTAAATGAATATTATTGCGTGCTAAAATTTGAGAAAAACTCTCCATTGCAGTCCCAAGCTAAGAGTGTAGGAGTTTACTACAGGTGCTCTGATGTGCATCTAAGCAGATGCTTGAAAAAAAAAAATCCATGGAGCTAAACTTCCTCTTAAACATTACACCTGACTGGGTGAGACTGCTCTGGCTCATTGTGAGGGTTGAGCTTTCCCAAATCCTGGAGCTCTGTTGCAACTCCACCCTTCAGGGCTACAGTCTGGGAAATACATAGAAATCCTCAGCTCCAGAAAAGACTGAAGTTTGGATTTTCATTTGAATCAAATTAAGTCAGTAGCTCTTGGAATCAGTCATGTTTTGAAATGCAGTTTCTCTTAGAAATTTTCAGTCTTTAAAATACAAGGAAACTGTCAATGTGTGTGTGTGGGAAGAATAAAAAGAAAAAACCACAAAAAAACCCATTCTCTGTTTTTAAGGGGTTCTGTTTGTCAAAGGATTTTGTAATCTACTTTTTACCATCCTGATTACTGCAGTGGTGCTAATAATTTTATTTTTTTTCGAACTGAAATGTTCTTAACATGTTTGTGTCAGCCATGAATGAAGCATTAGGGATTTAGGGCAAAACGATAAATAAATTGAAAGTTGCCAGTTACACTGGAAGAGAGAGGATTGAGTGGTGAAAGAAGAACATATTTTGTAGCAACATCATTATGGTGATTATCCATGATCTGCCATGTTTCATAGTTTAGAATTTCAATACCCCTATATAAAGGATTGTGAGGCTCTGGTCTGGGACTCAGGTGCATTATGGTGGGTTATGTGCTATACTTGCCTTGTTTTTTCTCAGACTTGTCCAGCTCTGCTGGTGGATCATGGTGAAAAAGCAGCACCTATAGAATTTTTATTTCTGCTGCTGACAGTATTTTCTAACCTTTTTTGCTCAGCTTTTTTGTTTCAAGTGACCTGCATCACTGATGAAGGGAGTGCCATGACACCAGTAATCAAATACAACGCTGGAGATGGAGTTGGTAAATATGAGAATAAATTACCTAGCACCAGTTCATTTTATGTTTTTGTGCTAGAAATTTGATATTAGTGCATGACAGGCAGGATGGCATCTCATTGCAAGATCAGAGGATTCCTTAGTGCCTTACTGTATGAGGTATGTAGATAATATGTGGTTTTGCCATGGATGGGTTTGTGTTCCTTTACATCATAGAACTGTTGAGTCCTTTAGGTTGGAAAGGACCTTAAGGTCATTGAGTCCAACTGTTATCATAGAATCATAGAATGCTTTGGGTTGGAAGGGTCCTTAAAGTCCATTTAGTTCCAACTCCCTTGCCATGGGAGACAACTTCCACTAGACCATGTTGCTCAAAGCCCCTTCCAACCTGGCTTCAGACACTTCCAGGGGTGGGACAACTCTCATGATTAGCTTCAGATCCTCTCTCCATACATGTAATATTTTTCTTTTATTTTTACATAAATATAGTGCTCCAAAATGTTGTGCTTTTTCCTGCTAAATAGAATCTGCTCTCTTCTAGATTTTATTTCCAAATTCAGATTATCCTGAATTTCAATCCTGTCCTCCAAAGTTCTCCCTCAGTTTGACAGTGAGAATACATATCCTTTCTCCTCCCTGCATCCAGCCCAGCCCAGCAAGGGATATGCACCTGCTCCTCTCCTATGACCAACCAGCAGTTTCACCTGGGATTCGTTCCACTAGCCAGTTTATGAGAATGTCATACAAGATATTGTCAGGACCCAGTTTATAACACCTGCCATTTCCCTTCTGTTCATGAGGCTTTTGCCTGTTTTGTGGAAGTGTGGTGACATCTCAGTCACTTCTTGTCCATTAAGTAGTAAATGCCTAACAGTAAAGAGTTCCAGTAAAAGTTTTTTAACTCCTTAGTTTTCTTTGAAGCAAAGCTAAGTTTGAACCATTTCTAAATGATATATTGAGTTTAATTAATTAAGTTCTTTCTGACTTGCATCTTGTTTGGTTTCTTAAAATAGATCTGTCTTGTCTTTGCAATTACTCTTTACTCTGCATTTCCCTTATAACACTTTTCATGTTCTCACTCCATCCTCCTGCAGAATTTCAGGCAAGGCTGCTGTAAAGTCATTATAAGATGTTCCCAGTTGCTCTGCATCCAACACCTTCCACACTCTGCCCCTTTGTTCTTTTGATTGATGCTTGTACCCATAGTCTACTGCAAGCTCTATCAGCACCATAGGCAACTTGTTGAGGAGGCTTGCAAGTGAAGGTGATGGAAATTCCTTAGCCAAGAGTCTGGAAATGAATGTAGGATTGCAAATAACCAGGAAATCTTGTCACTGAGATTTCTTACACTTGTGTTGTGTATGAGCAAAGCCAACCAAGTTGACTGTTTTTTTCTAACAGGTAGGGGGAAGGAGAAAAATGTTTCATGTTCTTTGCTTTTATATTAATGTATCACTTATTTCAGTTAAGCCTTCCCCCCCTCTTTTGTTAATTGCCACTACACAGTTCTAGAGCAAATGTCCTCTGTACTGCTCTGAAATTACCATAGTCATTTCCACTCAAGGTTATTTGGAGAACCCTTTTTTCCTCACATTCCACCTCTACCACCTTCTTTCGGAAGAGCTGCTGATGCAGTGGTGATTTCCAGCCTAAGCAGCAATGCCAGAACTTTAAGCAGGGTCTCTTGAGGGTAGTAAGATTTTTATTATAGCCTACGAGCATATTGAACCATTATGCCACCTTGAACATAAGTGCAAAAAAAGCACATGACTACAAAATTACTTAAATTTCTGCCTAATTTATTAGTAGAGAAAGAGATAGCATATTGTTAAATGCTTTCTGAAATAACATTCCCTTTCTCCCCTAATCCCTCTTTTTACAGGTCTGATCTTGACAACACCTGGAGAGAAGGACAAAGCAGAATCTAAACATGCAAAATTCTACAATGAGTTGTGGTTTGCAGTGCTGATGGTAGTTCTAGGTTTGATCCTCTTGGCTATTCTTCTCTCCTTAATTCTTCAAAGGAAGGTCAGAAAGCAACCCTATGCACGAGACAGGCCTCCTTTAGTTCCACTCCAGAAAAGAACATCACCAATGAGTGTGTATTCATCAGGTGAAACCCACCCGGTACGTTTGCCAAAATACAGTGTTGTGTATCCATAATGTTATATTTCTATATGGCCCCCAAACACACACACAAGAGTTTTTATTCCTCCTTCTGCTATTTTATTGCTCGTTTGGTTACCAAATGGAGGCTGTCCAGTGTAGGAAAAGGACTGTCTGGTGCTACATGGGCACTGAGAGCCAGGCTACAGGTGCATAGTCTAAACAGAGCCGTATGGCACCTGGTTTTCAGGTCCTGAAATGCTTCTGATGCCAAAGACAAACTTTGAATCTGGAGTCAGAGAAAATACAAAGCCACTGCTCTCACCTCATGTTAGCTGACATCTGCAATAGAGTTAAAAAGTCCTTGGCATGCTGTGAGAAGGTAGGTGAAAAAATGTGCTTTTCAGAGGAACTTTTCATGTGTTCCCCACTGCCTGCTGTGGATGGCTAACCAGGATCAATCTGACAGTTTTTGTCTGGTATTCATGAGATATGTCTGCAAAAGTAGGACTTGGGGAGAGGCTCTATTTCTTTCAGGTATCCATCCACCACCCAGCTGGACTGCTCTAGGACAAGCCGCATGCCAGGAAGGTTTGGAGTAGAGAGAGAGAGCAATCAGGGAAAAAGCTAAGGACCTTCACAAAATGCATGTGTGCATCTGTGCACACAGACCCATGGTGGTACCACCAGAGACGTGGGAGGAAGACTGCTGGGGAGTGATAAAGAGGAAGGTTTTCTGTGATCTTTATCATGACAAATTATAATTCTGAAAAAGAATGCATAAAAACCATGTTCCATCATATAGCAGAGTAGTAGTGCTATCCTACCCCTTGAGGAAAAGCAAAACAAAAGGAATATGGAAATTGTTATGAGACTGAGAATAGAAACAGCCGTGCCTTCCACTTCCACGCTTCTTCCCAGGCACAGGCCGTGAGATGATTCTTCTTGTCACTTCTCAGCTTCTTTTTCCTGTGAGTGCCATCAAGCAGGATAGTGACTCCTGCATCCTTCACGCATTCTGTTCCTTCTTGTCTCAGTGCCAAGATGCTGCATCTGTGCCTCAACCAAGGAGTTCTTGGAAACAATGGGATTTCCAGTGTGCCCCTTCTCCTGGCAAAGGCTAAGAGCATAAGAAACTTCTTTTTTTTATCTCATGGTTTTGATTCCTTTTCCTCTACAGTCTGTCATGTTATGTTGTTCCTCTTGACTTTAAAATGTCTTTGCTGTTGGCATGCCTGCCCAATTCCCTTTCACGTTCCTGCCCTTTCCTTTATTTTCTATTTTGTTTTTCCCTTCTCTTTTTCCAGAAGCTCATGGACTTAATAGGAAGGAAGATTCTACAGTGCATCAGTTGAAGGACTTAATCTGAGAAGTTAGGACAGAGCTACAATGGAGTGGCTAAATCGCTTGTGTTTTACAGTTGTTAGTGAGGTCATGTGGCCAGCAATGCTGGCTGCCCACACAGTACTTGATGACCACTTAAAAGTTAAAAAGTGCCTGATCTTTGCCAGTTCCCCTACTCCCCCATGTCCTTGCTACATTGCTCTCCCTCACAGAGCTGTAGCTAATTCGCACCCTTTGTAAGGTACACCTGCATTGCACCTTGCCCTGCCTTAATGCTTTTCCTCCCTCTCTTTAATCTCAGTTTGAGACTATTGCTGACACATCCAATTCATCAAGCAGTGTCACTCTCAAAAGATACACAATGCACTTTGAGGTAGAGTCATTAGCTTGCAGACTTGCAAGATGTGTGATGTGTCAGATGACTCAATAAGCATGCAACAAAAGGCATCTGACAGTGCATGTTTCTCCTGGTGGGTGAATGTTTTTTCCCCTTGTCACGATAACTGAAAAAGTCTGCTAACATCCCCTTGCTGTGCAAGTTTGGGCTATCATTCTGGTAGTAAAAAATCTTTGGATCTCTGCTTGTTGGCTACTTAAAAAAAAAATAGGAAGAAGGAAAAAAATCAGGAAAAGTCCTGGTTTGCAGTGTTGGTTTGTGGTTTTGGATTTTTTTTTTTTGTTTGTTTTTCTTTTTGGGTGTTTGTTGTTGTTGTTGTTTTTGGTTGGTTGGGTTTGGGGGGGTTTTTGTGTTTGTTTGGTTCTTTTTCTTTTTCATGATATGATTGTCCACAATGGGGAAAGCTCCATTTTTTTTTCTTCTGTTTATAACTGCATGATTTTTGAAGCACAGTTTTCTCTGTTCTCTTCCACTCCTGCTTTGTTTTTATTCAGGTAAAGTATTTAATACCATGCCTTTAATTTTTTTATTTATTTTCTTGCAGGGACTAGCAGATACAAAAATTCCAGGAGCTGGTTCTCCCATGAGCAGCCGCAGTGTCCATATCACACCTGGGGGAAGGAGACTAAGTCAGAGCCAGCTAAGTCGCACGTATTCCCAAGCCTCTCTCCACCGCAGTGTCAGCCAGCTGCTCAACCTCTATGACAAAAAGACTTTTGAAGAATCGCCTTGGGATGCCATTCTTCGCAATCACCGCACTGCTGGTCGTGGCTTGGTAAGGACTCCTGCTCCTCTGTGATGCTGTTGTGCATCACCTGCCAGATTTGTCTGTTCTGTTAGAATCATGAAAAGGTCCAAATATCAAAAGTTGCTGAAGACACAGCCAAAAGGCCTAGAAGGTCACGGTCATAGGTTAGATCCTCAAAATTCTTCAAGTTTACTGCTCTCTTCTGGAGCCGCAGGTGATCACACACTGCTCTTACAGGATTGAAGGGATCCACACACATCTCTCTATGGTTCCCATTGAACTGTGAACTCCATGGTCTACCAAGAATATGTACCTTGAAGAATTCCCTTCTATTTGGTCAACTCACAGGCTTTTCTTTCTCTGCATTTCAGCAGAGAAATGTGTGAGGTGGGATGTCTTGGCATCCTTTGTAAATTTAGTGCCAGAGGTAGGAGCTTGTGTTCAAGGGACTCCTGTTCTGTCAATTGCTGGTGAGACCTGCTCTCTGTACTCTGCTGAGTGACAACACAGATCACATGAACACTCAGGTCTTCTGGCATGTACGACAAATGACTTCAAACTCTGCCCACATGAGACTAGAATGAGGTTAGGGGTGCAGGCAGATTACCCCTCTTTTAATTTAGAAGAGGACAGGACTAGCCAGCATCAGCAACAGGCATCTGAACACACATACAAAAAGTGATGATTCTCAAGTCAAGGAGAGTGACAACTTCCTTTCCTCTTTGGCACCAGGAAACAGGCTTTTAACTTCCACTCTTCTCTGCCCCTAGCCTGGTTTCTACTCTTCCCTGACCAAATGTGTGAGAAGGTTCAGGAGTCAGCAAGACATAAGTGTTTGCTCCCTGAAAAAGCTGAATAATAAGGTTCCTAAAAAGGAGCCAGAATGGGTTTGAAGAGCCTGTGAAGTAGTAACAAAGTTAGATGGAGTGTGCAGTTAGTGAGTGAATCTTGCCCAAAATGCAAAGTGAATGGGAGAAGGATTGGCACATAAATCCAAGCAGCTTCCTTAGGCTTTCATCTTCAGTACACCAAACAGCTGGAAGGGCTGGAACATACAGGCATACCCCAGTACAGGGGTGTTGGTACCATCACTGCCATAACAGCAGGACCAAGGCAGCTCATAAGGCTTAAGAAAGAACGTAGTGATAACTTAGCTCTACGCAAACCCCCTGTGAGTACAGGTTAACTTTCAGCCTGCACTCTGCAGCTCATGGACTTCCCAATTTAGTGGTATCATGACTCAGCCTTGCCCTTTTCTCAGAGCTATTACATCCTTGTGATTTAATTCCTTGGGGACTAACAACTCACCCAGAGTGTACCTCTGTATGATCTCATTAGCCAAAAGAACAGCTTCCTGCTGCTGAGAGAGGAAGCTCTTGCTCTATCCACTTATCCTGGGCTGACATCATGATTTGGTTTAGCTTGCAACCCCCCCATGTGCATGTTAGAAGTATTTAAAAATACTCCAGTGAGTTTCATAAGTGGCAGGAGCAGAAAGAAAACTTTCTCTCCCTTGCGGTGGCAAACCCTGACAGCCTGAGCTCATCTACTTTATCAAATGAGCAGCTATACATACAGAGATGGGTTATTCTTTTTACCCTCTGTACATTGCTTTACATTCCTCTGAACCCAAGCCTCTGCTCCTGTGTGGCTCAGGTATTCTCTTGCAAACCTCCTGCAATGTTTTTCACTCAGTTCTTCTCTCTGTTTCGCTCAGTAGCTTAGGAATAGCGGCAAGTTTTTTTACCTCTTTGTCCAGGTTGCAAACCAATGTACTAAATGGCTGTAGTGGCCCAGGACACCTCTCTGCAGTAACACTGCTGGTGTTCTATTTATGCTATCGATATAGTTTATTTCTCTGCTGCTTTCAACTCTTTCCATGGCTCAAGGCATTAGCAGGAGTGCAATTGTAAGAAACTCAGACCCTCCCTTGAAAACAAAAGCTTACCTAAATTGTGTGGTATGGTTGTTACCCAAAACAAAAATGTAAACATGTATTTTTGTCTTTTCATATCTCACAAGTTCCTCAGTACACTACAACAAGCACTATTTCATTTACCATTTGGCAGATATATAGAGTAATTGATTGTATTTTTCTTAACTTACTGCTTACTATGAAAATCTAATTGGTTTGGATTCAGGTGCTTGAATGCTTTAGGTTCTTACCTCATACTGGAAGGAAAGGGAACACATTAGAAATACACACTTATTTATCTATTTCAGAACCATTTTTTAAGGGGGTAGGAGGAAAGAGAAATGAAGGAATCACCTTTAGCCTGGTACAGCTTTGGTTAACATGCTTCTTCTTTTCCCCCTTCCTAACAGTATGTAGATGAAGAAGATCTTGCCAATGTCATCAAAGGCTTCAGCACTGTCACCAAGGAGCACACCACATTCACTGACACCCACCTCTGAAGAACAAAACCACCTTTTCTAGGAAATGGAAAGTGGGTAACTTGCCAAAAGCAGCATGCATGGCCTTCAGGGCCAGACACAGGGCTGCTGCTTCCCCACCTCATGCCCAGGAGTTAAAAGATAAAACTGGTTTTTGGGGAGGGGAGGTGGGAGGCTAAGTTGGCCTTTTTTTCACCATCTATTTCACTATATAATAAAAACTGTGTGTTAGCACTGACACCTCATAAGGTAAGAGAACAGTCATACATTAGTAAAAGACTGTGAAGGTAGAGGCTCTCATCTTTGTCTCTCATCTAGCTTTCACAGTTGAGGAGGGTTGTAGGGGTGGGGCAGGCAGTGATGGGGGGCAGCATGTTTGGTAATGAAAAGTGTTTTATGTGTCCAAAAAACAGCGTGTGGCTAAAAGGGGCCTGCATGGCAGGATAACCATGTTTTCTCCTGGCCTGACAAAGCTCCATCACAAAATTTTGTTCATGCACAGATGAATAAACAGCAGTGAAGGAATTCTTATGAAGTTGCTTCAGCCTTTGTGTTCTCTCACTCCCTCTTCCCCACCCTCTCGGCTCAAGTTAAAAAAAAAAACAAAACAAGCCATTAATTAATGCTTAACTCCAAGCATGCTTTTTCAGAGGTAGAAAACCTCTTAAGACACTCCCTGTTGAACACTTGCTGTCACACCCTTCCCTTCTGCTCTACAGGCAATAAAACTTGTTCACCATCCGCAGTAAACAAGGAGCAAACAACAAGCAGCCAGTGCAACACAGGTAGGAAATATCATGTCAAGGCACTTGTAATTGAGAATTATTATACCATGACAGTAAACCTATTCCCATATTCATCTCTGTCCTTTTCCCAGAGAAAGTGACAAGGAAGCCCTCAAGAGCCTGCCAGTTCTGTGTATTCTGTCAAGAATATTTTATGCATTCTCTCATTCACAAACAGCAAAACCCATCATCTGATAGTGCACATTTTCAGAAAGCACAAGCAACACTCCTCTGGCAATTTATTTGGACTAAGAGGCAAAATAATATGCTATTTTGAATAGCCTCCTCCTTAACCTGCACAAAACATTTCAGATATCAGACAGCAGCATACAGAGCAATGATCCCATTCATAAAACAAGACTACAGAGACAGCCCTGTGAATTAGGCAAAATCTATCCAAGACAGCAGCAGCTCTGCAGAGCAATGTGTGGCTGCATCTAAAAGGCATCTTCCACTCAGCAACCAAGTTTTCCTTTAGCACCCTCCCTTCCCAAAACAAAAATAATCACAACATATCACATGCCTGACCACATTTACGCAAGAATGCACAATATTATTTTGGACCAAGTACCATACTACATTTTGGAGCATTACATAAAGCCACATGTTGATGTGGATGACCCTTCAAAGCTTTGGCAGCAGCCAGGTACTTTCTCATAACCTTACAATTTTTATTCTGGTATCAGAACAAAATCCCATTCCAGAAACAACCCACAACACGTAATATTATGCCTGCTACCAGCCAGAGGGCACCTGCACCTCATTTTTGCCACCAGTCCCATTTTCACAAGCCATAGTCTTGGCAGGATGAGTCGTTCTTCCGGTGACGCGGTGAAGCAGCTGTCTTTGTAGGTGATGGAGAAGCTGCACCAGGTAATTCAGGACCACCTTCCGCAAGGACTGGTGCAGAGGCCGGGAGAGGCACTTTCTTCCTTCCCAGGAAACCAGCTCCTTCAAATCCCATTTTCTTTTTGCTTTCTGCTTTGGCTTCACTCTCCTCTTCTGGTCCTCTTCTTTTGAGATCCAGAGAATTCTCTGGCAGACGGTGAACCTCTGCACTGCAACACCCACCTGCATCTGTCACGCCTGTGCCTCGCACTTCAAATGCTGTTGACAGGACTGCCTTCCTCTCAGCTGCACTGCCCTCAGCTGTTGCTTTCCTGGCCTCTGTCTGGCTTGAATTTCCATTTGCAGCAGCTGCCTTTTCTGTTGGGCTTTTGCTGGATAAGTTAAAAGCCTGGAAGTCCCGGTAACTGTGAAAGCTCTCTGTCCGCCTTGCTCTTGCCAGGAGAGGGCTTTCTCTGTATGGCCTCACAGAACCATATGTGGCAGTTTCGTGGATTGTTTCATGGTGCTGCAATTGGAGGCTTCAAAAATATAAACAACCAAGGCAAGAAGAGCAGATGTT